>NC_083338.1:149719769-149870610 GCF_019175385.1 Lycium barbarum | reverse complement strand
AAAAAGGGTGAACTTCTCATACAAAACCCTAATATATGTCTCTTTAAAATAAAATCCTTTTTAAATATAAAGTTAATTTGTATGTCTCTTTTAAAGAAAATCCTTTTGACTATGAAGGTGTTTTGTATGTCTATATTTCAAAATTCATCTTTTCATGTATGTCTAGATTTTCCCAAAATCTTCCTTGAAGTATGTCTATATCCCAAAAATCATCTTTTCAACTATGTCTACTTGTGAAGTACGCTTATATTGTGAAAGCATGGATTGTAATTGAGAATCCTTCCTTGATTGTTTGTATAAGTTATAACTCTTGTTTGGTGGAATTTATTCTGGAACTAAAGATGATTTCTTTTAGACAAGGTCATGCGTGTGTAGGGGTCAAGCCCGCATCGAACCTTATACGAACTATACTACTTTGTGAAACTCGCTTTTCCCATTATTGGATGATTGAACTTAATCTTCTAAAGGTTGGACCTTAAACTTATTTTGTTGTTGAATGGGTTTCTTGAACTTGAAATTGAATAAGAGATTTGAATAAGATTCTAAATCGGTTATGACTTGAAATGCCTCCATTTTTTAGATGATGACTTGAGAATTGAGATTCGGCTCTAAGCCATGATTGATGATTCGGTAATATGCCATGATTTGTATTTTGTTGGTGTTTGGGCCTGTATGGGCAAGCTGTGCTAATCCAGAGGACGATTAGCCGTTATGGATCCTAACGTATCGATGCGAGTATTGCTGTGTCAGTCCAGAGGACGATTGACCTCCGTTGCTTCCTAGCCCGGAGTATCTATTGCTGTGCTAGTCCAGAAGACGATTAGCCTCCGTTGCTTCCTAGCCCGGAGTATCTATTGCTGTGCTAGTCCAGAGGACGATTAGCCTCCGTGGTTTCCTAACCCGGAGTATCGATTGATTGATTAGTTTGCCTATGAGTGGCTTGTTTCGTATCCTGTTGTCTGTGAGTGGCTTGTGGTGCTATTGAATTCATAAGTGAAATACTTGGCCTGGTAAATGGTAAGGAGTTAAGTTAATGTGTCTGTCATTGTTGGGTTCTTGATGACTCTTTAATGTTGCTGACTCGCTTTATTCCTGGGTTTGAACTGTTATTTTCATTGATATCATTTTATTGATTTTATTCACTATATCTTGTTTTGTTAACTATTGCCCCTTAGACACTCACTGAGTACCCAGTACTCAGGCATACCATTGTTGTTTTTGATGGTATGTTAGGTATCATTGAATAGCAGGTTCGTGATACGCCTACAACTTAACAGAACTTGCTACTTCGAGACTATTCGGTGAGCCCACATGATTGTTCGTGGGGAACCATTCTATCTTTACTTTTCGTCTTTTAGTTTTGGGCTGCGTCCCGATAATTTAGACATTGCTCATTATCTTAGAAGCTCCATAGTATACATTCTTGTGGGTAGTTGTTGAGTTATTGATTAACTCTCGGGCACGTCATTACGTTTGACTAAGTATTTGGTGAATAAAGACTTCCGCTGATTAATTTATATGTTCATGATTTGTTACATTTACTTTATAAATTGTTGGAGGCGAATGTTGGAACCTGGCGGGTTCAAGTGTCATTATTGTATCGTTTAGATTCTTCCGATGTTATTCATGACGTCGGATGTCGGTCACGTCTAGGGTGGGTTTTGGGGCGTTACATGACCCCTCCCAAAGGTACCCTTAAACTTATTGACAAGCACCTTGCCAACTTTTTTTAGGGTAGTAGACAGGATCACAAGAATTATCACTGGAGCTCCTGGAGTAATTTGTGTGTCCCTTATGAAGAACGATGCGTAGGCATTAGAAGTATGACAGATTTCAGCGACACTCTAGCCATGAAAAGATAGTGCAGACTGAGAACCTCTAACTCTCTTTTGGCTAACTTTGTTAAAAGTAAATACTGCATTAGAGCTCACGTGGCTGGTAAGAAATGGGCTTCGGGGGATTCCCATGCTTGGGAACATATGCTTCAAGTCTCTCGTTAATTATATGAAAGAGTTTCTATGCAAAGTGTACAAAATATTTTCAAAATCAAGCTATCTAGAAGATAATTGCAGATGAAACTCTATTTAATAAGGTTGATCGGCAATTAAACTAAACAAATAACTAATAAATAACATGTTAAATTACATTGATAATCTAAAAAAAATTACACTGACAGTGTATATAACTTAAACTAATACAAAATTAATAGAAACAAATTAAACTAATACAAAATTAATAGAAACAAAAATTCCTGTTTGGTTTCTTCTATTACCTTCCATATGATGAGACCTCGTGATCTGGCAGTGTGAAAAACTCAGGCTAGTTTTAGTAAAGATGCTATCCAGACTATGATAAAGGTTGTTATGGGGATTGGAGACCTGTTGTCCTATTGCTATCGTTTGTTTCTCTTTCTCCTTTAAGTCAAATGTAACTGGTAACTTTAGGCTACCTGAAACTGAAGGCACTCGACATTAATCAATTTTACTCGTATGAATAACCAAATGACCATTTATGAACAACATAAGGAATATGTATCATATCTCACTTATTTCACTTACACATTTTTCCTCCCTCGTTCATAGTAGCGAATATCAGGTAACTTCGTGTTATAATAGATTGAATCATGGAAGGCAATTTTTGTTATTTATTGTAAAACAAAAGATGATCAGTATGTCAATAAAGATTTTATGTTTGTATTCACATTGAAAATTAGATCGCTTCGCTCAAGGAATAAGATCTCTTGACCTCTTACAATTTGAATAGAAGAAAATGTCTTTTTCAGATCTCTTATGTGTAAAAAATGAAGGTCTCTAATAAAAAGGTCATAAAACTAAAAAAAGTTTGTAAAGAATCAAAAATCCGTTTCTCCGGCTTCACTCTCATACTCTGAATTGTATCACATAAAGTGGGACGAATTGGAGAGGAAATAAGATCTCTTGGCCTCTTACAATTTGAATAGAAAGAAAATAATTTTTTAGATATCTTATGTCTAAAAAGTAAAAATCTCTTGCAAAAGGGTCATAAAACTAAAAAAAAAATTATAAAGGGCTAAATAACTATTTCTCCGTTGGAGAGATAGCAAATCCAAGTTTGCTCATTTATGCATCTCCCCAAAATTGTCCCAACTCCTTATATTTTTTTGGGGGGAGGATTGATATATAGAAAAGACAAGGAAAACAACACAAAACTAATTATGTCACAATCAGATGGTTACGTACTTGACATTTTTTTAATTTTCAGTAAGGTAAAAGAAATAGGAATTAGTATGAAAGGAAAATGGTGATTGCAATTAGGAGGAAAAGGCCAAAAATAATGATACAGTACACACTAGGATATCAAGAAATAGGTTCATAGGGTGTGGAGAATTTAGGAAAGAGTAGGCTGAGGCTTCCATCAAAATTCACTGCAACAACCAGCTATATCAACCGCGTGCTTCTTCCTTCTGTAATGTTTTTGGTATTTGAGCTTTTTGCCAAAAAAAAAAAAAAAAAGTGGTCCAAATCCCTAAACTTTTAGTCTTCATAAATGTCAGTACTCTACATTCCAACATCAAATACAAATCAAATTACAGCCTGCGCCCTATTAAATAATCTGTCTTTGGACCCTAATGCCTTCAAATAAAAACAGTTTTCTATTGTTGGATGGCAGAACTACATTCTTCTATCCCATTTGTACGTCAAATCTGCTATACTGGACATAATGGCCTGAGGATTTTGTTGTGACCTTATGGGAGTGGGTAATTGTGGTAAGGATTCTTTAGGGGTATTTGGCTATATATGACTTCACTTGCAAATACTATTATAAAATCATTAATTAAAGTAAGTTAAAGTTAGAGCCTGTTTGGATGGGCTTATAAGTTGGGGGTCCAAATTATTATTTTTTTGCTTATAAGTTGTTTCCAGCTTATAAGTTGCTTTAGATAAGTTAAGTCAAATGGACTCAATTAATTTTTTAGGCTTATTTTAAGCACAAAATGACTTTAAGTTGACCAGTCAAACACTCAAAAAACTGAAAACAGCTTATAGGCAACTTATAAGCCAATCCAAACGGGCTCTTAGGTCATTAGAGCAAAGGATGCTGAAACATTGAGAAACTTATTTGAGGAGTGTTTGAGAGGACATTGTACGTCCAAAATGTACTACTTCCAAACAAAAGTGGATCCATATTGTGAACTATGGGTTCGTTCGGAACCAGTCGCTTTAGCTTAGGCTCTATATATAATTATGAAATGCACTAAATATGTATAAATATTAAATTTGAACCCAGTTATGACTAAAAAAAAGAATTTTGGGCTTAACTCAATATTAAAAGCCAATATGAGAGGTGAGAATTGTCCAAAATCATATAAAAAGATAAATAACAGGGCCAAACTGATGTGGACTCAACATTCTCCGCATGCACGGGATTGGACATATGAATTGCGGACTATATAGAATGAGGGTCCAATATTGGGTAAACCATGAATGTGTTGGCTTTGCCTCTAACACCATGATAAGAAAAATGAATACGGACTAAGTCAACTTCGAAATATAGTTGAAGAGCTGAGTATAGTCCAAGACCATATAAAGAGACGATGATCCAAGCTCGAACTTCTGTGGGACTCAATTTTTTATTGGCACTTGAGATTGTTGTCTTAGAATCCCGAACACATAAATTAAATTTAGATTCTCGTCCACTTCTGCTTACAAATACTCTTTTTCAGCTTCGACCAATTTCAAATATTATTTTTTCAACGTTCAACTAATATCGTCTAAAAAGCCTACTCAATCTTTCTCTCTTTTGTCTACGAATATTCTTGACTATTGTCCTTTTGTCTAAGATGACACCAGCTTGACCCAACTTAATTAATTTTTGCTTAAAGGAACTTACTTATGTTAATAATGCCAAGAAAACGAGCATGTAATTCCACGTTCAGTAGCGTAATGAATCCATAAAGATAATTTGGTGGACATGGCTTCCGCCTTTTCGGGGCGAATACACATATATTTGTAATGTAATAATAATTGAATGCAAATGGAGGATGTGATGTGATATGATGGACCAATTAATAATCGAACATGCATGGGACCGCTACACTTGACCCACTTGTTTCTAAATAGTCTCCTCATACGTACGGGCTTTGCCACATGCCTGAATTTCATGGAGTCCAGCAAATTTACCCTCGTATTAGGTGATTGACATTAGTCAATCCACTCCAATAGTTCCTCTTGAAATCGTAATGTGGCGAATTTTATACCAAAAGTACGTCTCTCCTAGCTATATTATCCCATGGGACCTTCTCTACTCTTGCTAAATATGTGTAGAGATGCTAAAACTAGCTCATCAAAACATAATATATTCTAATCCGTTTAAATTTGGTCGAATTAATGTCACATCCGTTTACTAACTTATCCATCTTGACTGGCCAAATTCAACTCATCTGGAGTGAGTTTATTTGATAAAGGGGAGATCATGTGCTTCATCTGTTTGCTTGCTTTTACTTTTGTAGAGGCCATAGAATGGAATTGTCTTATCTATCTAATCAATAGTTCAATATGATTGACTTGTCATTCTGTTCTGTTGGCCCTCGTATTCTTTTCCTTTCAACAGTTTAACGGTCCATTTTTGCAACTGTGCCAGCACGATCATTTTAGTAGAATATGTCAATCTATATCTACCTATTTCGTCAATATTACTAATTTATTTGATACGTTCTCTAAAAAATTGGATATTGTTCTGAGGTTCTACTAATTCTTATTAGGGAAATTTTGTATCAATTTTTATGAATGATTTATAAACTTTTGCTAAATTGATGATTAGAAATCATGTACTCTGTTTGATCCCATTAGTTAATTTGAAAGGTACTCAAATAGGGCAATTGAAAGTTCCTATAAAACCACTTAAAAAATAAATGCAAAAATTTGACTCTTAATGTTTCCCTAAAGAAATCCAGAAAATATACTCCTCAATTTATGAGATCAGAGTTGCATAGTAGACTATTAGTATACAAACTCTTCTACCTTACACTCCCACTCCCATAAAAAAGAAAGAGAAAAAGAAAAGGCTGGACTGGCCCAATTATGTAACTGCAGCCCAATTAAAACCCAACACAAAAACAGACAGACGAATTTGAAGATCCAATGGCCATAAATTTCATTTTCTCTGTATGCTATTTTATGGTCACAATTTTTTTGTCATAGACGTGTTCAAAATTTAGATGCTGCAATCTACCCTAGCAACACAATCGCAGTGCTTTATATACAAATTTGCATGGGCCCAATTCACTTCCTATTTCTCATTTTACTTAGCTCTTTGCCTCTCTCTTTTGTTGTACAGATAAAGAGATGTAGAGAAATGCCCCTAAACTAAACACTTTTTAAGGAGCAAATGTCAACGCAGAACTAGTAGAAATGAATGCATTCAGTGAGAAGCTACATTAATGTTAATGTAATTCTCCAATATAAGCTTGGTCTCCAGAAAGGCAAGACACTGTTGATTCTCAGTATTACAAATACTGATCACAAATTAAGTGAATTAAACATGTACAATTGTTGTTGAAACAAATGAGCGGCTCGTTCCAAAATTATAACAAGTCATTAATTGATGCGTGCATATAGGTCATTAATAAGTAGTAGCATCTTATAGATATTATCTTAATGAAATACCAACTCATAACATGATTAGCGTTCCAAGTAACAAATTTACTCGAATCTCAAGGTTATTTTAAACTTGATATGCAATCTCAGGGACTGTTCTCTACATTCCTTACTTTACAACCCAATTACTAAGGCATCTGAAATGGATTATCCCATGAAAAAAATTCAATATCAGGTGGTGTGATTCTACCAATGGATTGATTTGTTTGGCCGGTAGGAAAAAATTTATCCAAGCAATCAGGATTGACAAGAAAGTCCCTAGTTCAGGAGTTAGTTTATGTATTTGGAACCCATCAATTAGGAAGTGGAACAAACTGCCTGAATCAGGAGTTAAATCCAGGCCAATTTGCAATTGCTCTTTTAGATATGGTTTTGGATATGACGAGATACATGATGATTATAAATTAGTTGTTATTTTCAATTTCTTCGATGATAATCCTTTGTAAAAGACAAAATCAAGATTTATGGTCTAAAGACTAATATTTGGAGAAACGTCGGGGATTTTCAGGGCGGCTCCCTGATAAATTGTTCAGCTAAGTTTGCCAAGGGGAAGCTTTATTGGACTTCATCTTTAAATAGCGTTTCTTTTGATTTAGCAAATGAGACGTGGGATAAGGTGGAGCAACCCGATTATGGAAAAGGCAAATTGGATTTGATGTTGGGTGTTTTGGGAAGTGATCTTGTCGTACTTTGTAATTATGAGAGAAGCTATTCTGATGTGTGGGTTATGAAGGGTTATCGAGTTTAAAGAATCTTGGTCAAAAATGTTCACCATCAACTGTCCTGATGATCCTGGGAATTATAACTATTATCCACCCTCTTCGATGTCATTTTCCCCGTTGTTTTGCCAGTCATATAAGGGTGAAATTTTACTTTTGCATCGCTCAGTTTTCATTACATACAATCCAAAGGATGATTCAAGATGATTCAATCAGACAACCAGAAGTTACTGGACTTAAGTGGTGTTTTACGCCAGAAATCTTTGTCGAAAGCCTTGTTAATCCCTTTGTTGAAGACTGACAATTATGTCGTTGATAACTTGAAGTCGAAGCTAATGTGTATGACTAATCTGAACTCAGACTGCATGGATCGAAATGATGAAGCCTGACATCTCCGTTTTTTATGTTTATCGAAGGATCTTCATATAAGGTGCATGAGTATGCCTCGACGTCTCCACTAGTGCGTATTGCAGTTGGCCATTTCTTGTTTGTTGTTTGCTGGAGATGAACATAGGCTGTGTTTTGCTCATTGTATCTTTTATCAGTGTGATATTAAGCTAGACTAAATGTTGATCCTTTTTTTTTTTTTTTGCCAACACTCTAAATATTACCATTGACTAAACAAAAAGACAGAATTACAACCTAAAGAGCACCTAAATGTTGATCTTGCTTATTACATTTTAAATGAGCGGCTATAAACCTGGTACCTCCTTTTAGATTGATAAAAAAAAGTTCCTCATGTTTCTCAATTGAATAGTTCAAATTTCTTGTTGTCCTTAGCTGATGCTGGTGTGGATGCTAATATTTTCACTAAGGGATCCGCAAGTGCACTCAGGTATTTGTTGAAAAGATAATTCTGAGATTCACAAACGGCGTTTCTCTCCTTAGATGATTGGTGTGTTATTAGGAATCTGAACCGAATGCGGAAGGAATGGTATCCCTTAAAGTTTAAATAGTTAAATGGGACTTCCTGTTATAAAGCTCATTTTATTTTCTAGAAAGAAGGTTGATGCAGTACAAAATTGTTCTAGGAAGGAGGTTGATGCAGTAGCATCGTGAGGGTGCTTGATTTGCCATGCATCAACTCATTTTCTTATCGCATTTAAGGTTCTCTCGAATTGAAAATATGCATATAAGAAGTTTAGTATCCTTAGAAGCATATTCCCTTGTGACTCCCTTTGACATTTATTCAACCAAATTCTTAGGAAGATCTAAACAACTTAAGGTTAACCTTTTAGTGTAACATCTTACAGGTTAAGGTTTAATTTCTCTATAAGTTATTTGATTGGAGTACTCTAAGACAGTTAGACATATATCCGGAAATTCTAGGATCTATGAACCTGTAGGATCATTGTTCGGTGAAGATTTATAAAGCCGATCCCAACTTTTTTAGGACTGAAGCATAGTTTGTTAATGAGCATGCGCAGTGTCGTGGAATATCACAAGACAACCCTGGTGTTTGACAACTGTAACCATTCTATCCCTACTTACGTTCTTGTTGCTTATTGTTGTAAGTCCCTCTTTATATCCCTGTCTGTTTAGGAATAGAGGAACATGAAATTTTTGACTAGCCAAAAAGGAGGAAAAGGATGGCTTCATGTTCCTATCTGATCAGGCAGAAGATGGATACAAGTTTTGCAAAATTGCCGTTTTTTTTTTTTAAACTGGTACTATTGTCGTTTGTCTCAATTGGTGAGGATGATGATTAAATATCATAGAATGTTGCAATCAAGAGCTGTTTGTTCAAGACTACTGCCGTAATTGGGCTTGGATTTCTTCCAATTTTCGTGTCAATAGAGGTTATAGGTACACAGTGCCGCCAAAGATCTGCCCCTGAGGAATTTCCTTTTGAATGTCATGCACTCAACATGATTTATTCAATCCTCTAATAAAAGAGCAGTTTATTACCAGAAGGCTACAACGGCATCAACTTCAAATTACTTGTGCATTTTTCTTGCTTAAAAGTTGCAGTGATTTGTTCACCACTTATCTTACCTTTATGTTCCTGACTTTTTATAGATCTATCTAGCGGATACCACATCAATCAGACGCAACACCAGGCAGACAATGACATTGCGACATGCTAATAATCCCGGACATGGTCATCATATACACACAATCTCAACTTTCAATGCACCAAGTTGTCTGTTTATCAAGTTAGTATTTACAGCATGCTTCTTAAGTCAGAACTCTGAAGCAATGTACTAATATGGAATATAGAAGCTCAAAGAGGATTAGAGACATTCCGAGCATGCAGTATATTGCAAATAACTTAGAATTCAAACTTCATTTTTGCAGTATAAACTTCAGTACAAATCACAGTACGTCGGTTGAGGCACAATAATAAAGTGCTTATGAAATCTAAGACTTTTGAGTTCAGAATACATTACTGACCGACATATTTACACAGATTAGGGTAGTGGTAGTAAAATAAAACCCTTGATCACAGACAACATTCATGGGATAAATTCATCTTAAAGATTAGGATTAGTAGTATGGGCAGCAGTGACAGTAGAGACCATGGCATCAACTCCACATATATTGTGACCCCTGCAGATCTTGTAATATCCGTGCTCTCCCCAGTTCTCTCCCCACGAATTCTTGATGATCCAGTAAGGCTTTTCCTTAAGACGGATAGGGGCAAAGCCAGCAGAACCATAACCCACCAGGAGGACACCATGATCCTGATGCTTGAAGCAAAGTAATGGGCATGAAACTCCTCCAATGTATGTCTGCATCCAAGCAGCGTTGATCCCCACTGCATTTTACACAATAAAGAACAGAGTAAGTCTCTTGTCTACTCTCTCATTCACTCTGGCTAAAAACACTTCAACTTAAGTCTTTAGTTTATGATAGCTACATTACCTGCAAGGGGACCATGTTTAACCAGGTTAGCAGCAATTTGGTCTTCATCAAGACCAATAACACTGAAGTTAGATACAGAGGCGGCAATTTTGCTCTTGTCAAAGTGGCATTTGCCATCCTTGCCAGTGTAAGGATAATCTTTCTCCCGTTGGAGACCTCCAGCTTTCAGGGTATACTCAAAGGCACTAGTCATGAGACCACCGTTGCAACCTGCATCACAAGAACTTTTTTCCTCCGCATCACACTGCAAAAGAGAAAATTTTGATTTAAGATTAACAGGGTAAAATAAATATGTATGTATTAAGCTAAAGAAAAAGCAATAATAACATCCGCGCAGTCAGCAGCAAAGGTTATTGTCTCTGCTCAGTCTCAACTCAGTTCCCTTGCTGGTTTTATTTCTCTTTCTAAGTTGCTCCTATGAAAATGGAAAACCATCTCGCAACCCCACTAGTACAGACACGCAAAAAAGTTCTAATCTTTAATCCTTTCCCACAGAATGAAAACCCAAAAGGTTACTCTTTGACGCAGATAACTAGCTTTGGCAAAGGAGCCTTAGCGATACAGAGTTCGGTGCAACGATTTGCCCATTAATATGATTTGTTTCAAGAAAATTAACCCAACTATTTGGGATCGAGTATAACAGATTGAGGCTGTTTCAAGAAAATAAGAAACCATTGTAAACAAAGAAATTAGAACAATCCTATTGGCTTTTGTCTTACGCTCCCCAGCCCCCATAGCATAGATCCCAAAAAAGTGTAAATTTTAATCCTTTTGCAAAGAATGAAACCTAATTTGTAAAACCTTGCCAACAGATAACTAGTTTTGACAAGAAACCTCAATGACGTAATTCAAACCTAATCAGCAAACCCTTTCAAACAACTAGCTTTGACAAGAAACCTTAATTATATAATTCAAACCTAATCAGCAAACCCTTCCAAACAACTAGCTTTGACAAGAAACCTCAATGGTTTATACAGAGCTAAGCATATGATCTAAGCAACATCACCAATATGTTAAGCAACACCAGCAAAACATCATTAATCTCATTCAAACATAGATAATAAAGACTAAAGAATATTGAACTAATCAAATTTAAAAAAGTCAACGCCAAGAAAAAAACTAACCTCATGGTCACAGTCAACAAGCTGCTGTTCACTAAGGCTCACTAGCTCCCCAGTTGCCAAAAAGTGAGCTCCTTCCACCGCTCCTGTCGTACTGAACGACCAGCAAGAACCACATGAACCCTATCATAGTCAAAGCCATCCACCAATAAATACAAATTAATCAACAAAAAATACAAGTGGATAATCAATTAATCAAAAACAATAACAACAACAACATACTCAGTGTAATTCCACAAGTGGGATCTGAGGAATCAATTAATCACATAAACAAATATATCTAACCCCTCTGTCATGTCCCAATTTAACTTTTCTTTTTGATTTGTCCTTTAAAAAAAAAAAAAAGTCTCAATTCAAACATCTTACCTGTCAAGTTTATAATCACAAGATTCAAAGACATCTTTTACATCGCATACATCTTTAATTTAGAACCACAAGATTCAAAAGTATTTCTTCATTTAACTCTGTGCCTAGCAAGTCAAACTAAGATAGTAATACGAAAATACAAGTGGATAATCACATATCCAAACACTATATTTATGTAAGGGTGTTTGAGGGCTATTTGTGTTGCTATAAAAGCATCTCAAAGTTAACTTATTACTAACAAATATAGAAAGATGTCATGTTTTTAGACGGACTAAAAAGGAAAAAAGCGTCACCTGATTTTGACGCCGGTGACGGCGCCTTTTTCACGCCAATCAAAATCAGACGGTAGATCAGAAGTGGGTAAGATGGGAGCTTTCTCAGCGTTAAGCTTAGGCTTAGGTTTGTACAGTCCAAGGTAAGTCCTTCGAAACTCGGATGGAGTCAGATCAGAGAACTTGGTAACACCATGCTCAGCTGAAGGGTCAAGCAACTGGTGTCTCCTCGCACGTCGTAAGTTAGCACTAAACACCTTAAATCTATGGTCATGTTCTTCTTGTGTAGCATAGATCTTATTAAACTTAGATTTAAACAGTGAAAAGTGATGCTCTGCGTTTAAGACATGGTTGTCGTTGGTTTCGGAAACGACTTGTTGGATTAATGGATCCTCATCGGAGAAGGAAAAAGCCGATGAGATGAGTGTGAAGGAGAGAAGAGATAAGAGAAAGAGATGAGCCATTTGAAGAAACGATAAAATGGAGTGAAGAGGAACAAGAAGTGGATATTTTTTCTTTGTCCTCGTTTAGCTAGTTGAGTTTATATTGGCTCCGAGAAGATGGTAGGTATGTAAATTAGCCGTTCTGATTCTGACACGTGTACGTTTATTCCTAATGTTACGTGTGCGCACTGGTAATCCATTATCTTATTTAAGGGTCAATTTCACTATTCATCCTTGTATTATGGTGTAATTACGGATAGATCCTCTATATTTTAAAATCAAATATTTATAGTCCCTATTATGAAAATCCTACACTTATAGCTCCTGCGATGTTATTTCTATTTTTCTAAAACGTTTAAACCTTTTATATAATGAGAATCTTAAACAAATGAAGCTTCAACTAACTAAGTATATTTAGGATAATTTTGAAGAGAAATTATTATAATTAATTAAAATACAAAGAACTTACATTAAAGTCTAAGAAAGTTAATACTGATAATTGGTATATCTTATTAAATAATTTGTGTTAATTTCCAATTTATGAGTTCCAAAAGATAAATATTTTACAAGACAAGAATGTTTAATCTTTTCAAAAATTAAAGAATATGTAGTGTAGAATTTTTCACATAATAAGAGGTATAAGTATTTAATTTGAAAATACAGGGTCTATCTCTAACTAAATTACACTCATAGTCGGTTTAATTAAACCCTCTTATTTATTACTCCACTATTTCTGCAAGGACGCAGATAACAACAAAAGAGAGGTTGCTTCCGTCGGTCGCCAATAAGTTAGAGGGGGTGTACTGTGAAAGATGCATTTAGATCCTTTTCACATGGTTCCCGTTCTTGGGACCCACATTTTATTTTAAAGTATTCTTGCCTTATCTTGAACCTTGAATGCTAAGGGAAAAATTCAACATGAAATTCTGAATTTTGCGGGTCAACAATGTAAAATAGGATCTGTAACAATGGGATCCAATTAAATTATCACCATCTATTTCCTTTTTATATAAATTCAGGTATTGAAATGTATTCTATCGTTGATTATGACAAAATATGTTAAAAGCAACCTTTTTTTTTTATTAGGAGAGGAAGAGAAAGTTTCGAAAAGGTCACATGATACTATTTGCTTATGTTCTACCAAAATGAGTCGATTGGCCTGTGTAATACTAGGATGATTAAGGGTATAAAATATAACAAGATAAATTTAAAATCACGTAAGACACCATATTATCTTAAAATTCAAGAGAACATAACAAAAAAGGAATACTATTGAATTAAAATATCCATATACAGAGAAAGTGCCAACGAGTTGGAATTTAATATTTATACAATAATTGTTTATGCGTCATTTAAATTTGGTCCAGAATTTGACATGTGCATGTCCATTTACTTTTGTTAAAGATTGTATGTTAGGTATTCTAAAGAGCATTAACACTTCTATTAGAGAATTCCTAATTTTAGGATCCCCTTGTTTGTCCTAGCTAAAATGACAAATTACTAAGTGAAAATGAATAATAATTATTGTTGTTGTGACTTTATGATACTAGTACACGAGTATAACTTGTCAATATCTTTAAATATTTCTTATACGTAAAAAACTTATAGATATTTCAATAGCAATATCAATTTAAAAATTGAATGAAATGTCAAAAGATAAAGAAAAACTTAAAAATAGAAGGGAGAATCCTAAGGTGGAACATCTTAAAACTTAAATATCTTAAAAGTTGCTTTCTCAAGTTTTGAAGAAAGGTTAGAAATTAGAATAGACTTATTAACTTCTCTCTTAGGGTCCATCGGGTGAAAAAGACAAACAAGTTGTTACGTTTTCAACTACAATTATTTTGCTTTCTTGTCCAAACATATTTTATTTTCTCTAAGCAGATAGGAGTACAAACATGGATGAAAAAACAAAACAAAATACCGAAACAATCTGTGTTTTAATGTCAAGTGAAAATTAGTAAATCGTTTTCCTACATATATACATCCTTAGGTTTCACCTCGTTTGACCTATCGCAATTTTTATGCATGCTCCAAAATGAGAATCGTACATAATGGGAATTTAATTAACACCCTTATAAAATTCCTTAAAAACTACAATTATTGTGATAAATTTTCATGATAATTGACCTATTCGCGTCAATAGCAATATTTTTTCCATGTATCACAAATTTTATTAGGTTGAAGTGGTTAAAACACCTCTAAACTTGGCACGAATTGCAACTTTAGTCCCCAAACTATGGCTAGACTTCAAGACACCCCGAAGCTTGGCTAAGTGAATTTGAATACACCCCCGAGTTCATGACCCTTAGTGAGTGTAGTCACTCGTGGGTCCAGTTGGAATTTCCAGCTGATGTGGCCTCTACGTGTATAATATTAACGCCAATTAATAAAAGAAAATTACATCCGGGTAAATAACCCGACCCGATAACCCACATTCAATTAAATCAGCCTAATCAGTCTAGAACTATCCATTTGAACAAAAACTCTCTCCATCTCCTTTTGATTTCCATGGAAATTTTAGGGTTTTAGCTAGAAATCTCGCTAACCACCAGGTGTAAGGGTTACATTCGGTTAATTCTTGGGTGTATTAAGTGTGGGTGGGTTCAATTTCATTGATTAGGGTTCCGGTGGGGTTGTGTGTTCGTCGATTAGGGTTTCGATGGGGCTCTTTTGGTCAATCGTGTTTCTGCACCAATCGATCATGTTTTCAGTTGTCTTCTTCAAAGGTTAGTGATTTCAATAATGTTTTTCCGATTAGGGTTTCTGAAAACTTATTAGGCTCAAAACACATTCAAATGCTTGATAATGCTTCAATTGAGAGATAAATTTTAACAATTGGAAAAGAAGAAGCAGCAACTTGAATTCAAGTTGTGGTATATTTTAATGGAAGAGGATCTAAATAAGGATAAAGGGATGATTTTAGCCGTTGGAATAGGACAAAATATATATAAAGGGAAAAGAAAAAAAGGTTTTTTTAATCGTTTGGTTGCTGATATGGCAGCTCTCACACGCGTGAAGGAGTTTGACTACACTTGGAGCCCGTTTGGATTGGCTTACAGCTTAAAGCTGTTTGCAGCTTATAAGCTGAAAAAAATAAGTTGGGGTAGTCCAACTTATTTTTTTTGGCTTATAAGCTGTTTTCAGCTTATAAGCTGCTTTAGATAAACTAAGTCAAATGGGTCCAATTATTTTTTTGAGCTTATTTTAAGCATAAAATGACTTTAAGCTGGCCAGCCAAACACTTAAAAAAGCTGAAAACAGCTTATAAGCCAACTTATAAGCCAATCCAAACGGGCTCTTGATGTGCCATGTGGCAGTTCGGAGCGTATTAAAATCTACTTAGCCAAATTTAGTAGTGTCTTGAAGACTAACCATAGTTTGGGGACTAAAGTTACAATCTGTGCCAAGTTTAGGAGTGTTTTCGCCACTTCTGTCATTTTATTATAGAATGACATGAGAATATATTGAACAGCCACATTGTATTCTATATTGGGATACCCTTATATATTCGTATAGTACATTATCTTCTTCTTTTTTTTTCTTTTTTTTTTTTTGTGCCGATTGCCCTTCATTTGGGGTGGTCTTTAATTTTTGCCCTTCAAATTGGTGGTCTTTAAGTTTTACCCTTCGCCTAATACCTCGAGGCTGTGGGTTCAAACCCCAGCTCAGTAACAAAAAAAAATCGCAAGGCAGAATTTTGCAAATCTGGCCATGCAAATTCTGCCTTATTTGAGACTTAAGGACAAAAGTTAAAGACCACCAATTTGAGGGACAAAAATTAAAGACCACCCCAGTGAAGGACAATCCTGCAAATTGCCCGTACATTATTATTGTAACCATTAAGACTCTCTAGCCTCTAGGCACATATAAATCGGGATAAGTTCCAAAAATAAAAAGATTAAATTTCAAAGGTATTATAGTGTTATGAAATATTATGTATATTGTGGTGGATGTCCATAACTCCTAAGAAGTTACTCCCACTACTTTCTCCATGATGTAGCTATTAAATCTCCACCTCCTATCTTCATTATGTAAATATTAATTCTCACACCTCCATGATCTTCCCCCATAACCTTCATAGTTATTATCTTGTTTATTGCCACCTTTTGACTATCCTCTATGTAGTAGTATATATGGAGATATAATAGGTGATGTACTTACACTTGAACACATTTGGATGAATAAGAAATCTCTCCTCTCTTGTCTCTTTATCTCTTTATTGTTCTTGCTTCATCTTTTGATGTATTTAACTAACTCTTTTAGAATGATTTTACAACACGTTATCAGCATGAGTCTCAAATGATTTTCATCTCAACCATGATGTACTGCTTGGGCATATGATGTATCAATTAACAATTTGTTCTCCTCAAGAAGATCACCACGAAGAAGCTGATTCATTGAGAAAACTTACTGTTGGCATTTCGTGGCAGTAAAGGGCGAAGGGGCTTTTACGGTTATGTTTTCCTTCACATGTGGTTATCAAATAGGTGGAATTATTTCATCTCTTTCAACTTTCTTCCTTACTTTGCAACCTCCACTTGAACATTTTCTAAGCGTACAAACAAGGTACACATATTTCTAATAAATCAAGTTATAAGGTATGGACACATAGTATGTATATTATAATTATAGTTAGTAATTAGATACGATCTTTTTGCTATGCCTCCATCTTTAACTTGCGTCTTAGTTGCTTGGTGATACAGGATGGAAATTAAAAGGTTAACATATCAGGTAACGTTATTCCAATATCTCTACATAGTGGTAAGAGTTTATACATTTATTATGATCCACAAATATATGGTTTTATGTTCTTTATTCATTAAACACTAGATCTCATATGAAATTTCTTTTCGTTGAAAGTAATTTCCAAATAACAGTACGAAAAACAAATATAGCCTAAACTAAAATCAAAGTGAGAATCTTAAAAGTTGTAAGTTTCGGTTTAATGATTTTGGTGCTACTGTTTGTTTTTATTGATTAACCTATAATATATGGGATTTATATGTTTCTGATACACTCAAATATATGTTTGTAGGATATGTACAAGGATTTCTTGGTAAGCACTGAACTCCATCTCCAAACCTTGGTCTTAATCAATATAAATTTCTCAGAATTGAGGTAGAATCAAATTCTAATAAGCCAGACTGAACTAATTCATTTGGTATGTTAGTTTGAAAGGTAAGCACTTTCCAATGCTTTCAAAACGAATCTGGCAGAGTTCATTAAAGAAATTTTTAACTTAGATGCGTTAACATAAGACTCACATATTTATTTTGTAAGAATTATGGATGTTGGTGATAACATTTATCAGCTATTGTTGCATTAGGCTATATTTTATAAGTCTTGATTGTTATAGTTTCGTTTATGCCTATAACTACAGAAGGTGGTAATGTTTTTTAAAGCTGGAGCATGACTCTCATTACATTTGACCTATTATGTCATTGGTTGAGGGTGAGGCGCTGGATTCAAGTACCATTACACCAATAGAATAAATGGGTGCGTTCAAGCTCCATCAAACCAAGAGGATAAAACATCGGGTTTGAGTCATGATGCACTATGATAATATGATGTTGGGTTTGAGTCCCCACGCATTATGGCTTGACATGCCTTATGAGGGCAAGACATTGGGTTTGAGTCTCAATGCACTATATTGATGATATAATGATGGCTAAGGAAAAATATGTACTTGTGATGAAAAATTATAAAGCCCGTCTCACATTGCTCCATTCCATGAAGTGAATGTGGTAGCAGTACATGAAATGTCTGAAAGATGACAAAATAATTATTGTGGTTGTACAAATGGACTTGGGCGTGGCAAATAGCAAAAAATATAATAATACTAATCATTATGGTAATTATAAAAGGAAGAACATTATGGGTTCTCAAAATGGTCCTTCTAAAGGTGAAGGTAATTTTTGTCATCAATTTGGTATGAAAGGTGATTGAGCAAGCGGTTGTCGTGCGACCAAATTTGATACGTTTTATAAATCCTCCATCAAAAGAAAGGAAAACAATTTCAAAGTTATGTGGAGGTGAGTCTATGAATATGATAAAGACAATGGGGTTTATAATGAAAGTTTATGAAACACACACACACACACAGATATATATATATATATATATATATATATATATATATATATATATATATATATATATATATATCGTGAATGCTCGCCAATTTGAAAGTGAAATGTGTAACAGTATGGATAATGACGTGCTCATGTATTATTGAATAAATACCACACAACTCACCTCTACGGAAAGTTTGAGAGAGAAAAAAAATGCTTTGACATAAATGGTCAATGGTTAGGTCACGTACTATTAGTACGTCACAAATATTGTGGTATGTCTTATCATGAATTACCAAAGGGTAAAAGTAAGAAATGAGTCTTGCTTATAAAGGTTTTGGCCATGACCACAATGACAATTAATTCATAAAAGGAGATATTCACCATATGGATGGTATTATGAAATATGCGGTAGTACATAATTAATTGGAGCTCTGAAAAATCTACTTTGTTACTACCCAGGAATGAAATTGTTCATAATATTGGTATTGTAGTAAGTCTCAAAAGAAACTTTTTAAGTTTCAAAGGCATTGGTCAAATATGAACTATATTGAGACTATAAATTATGGGAAGGTTGAATATCTTCATATTACTACAACTATAGCGGATTAAAAAAAATGTATGTGAAATGTTGTCCGTTTTTCCTCCGAATTTGTACCACGTAAATACAAGCATGATGGAATCACATGCTACGGAAGTTGGCATGATCGGTTGGCCATCCTGATTCAAATGTGATGCGAAAATAATTGAGAATTCATGTGGTTATATTTTGAAGAAATAAAGAGATTCTTCGAGAATTCTCTTGTGCTGCTTGTTCTCATGATGACAAATTGATTAATTTACCAGCTAAGGTTGGATTGTATCCCATGATTTTGGAACGTATAAAAGGTCACACACACACACACACACATATATATATATATATATATATATATATATATATATATATATATATAGGCCCAGTCACCTGCCATGTGCACCGGTTTACAATTATATGATTTTAATAGATGCATCTTGTTATGTTCACATGTGCATTGGTATCAACTTGCAATTTGATTTTTGCAAGGTTGTTTGCTCAATTGTTATATTAAGAGCACAGTTTCAAACTATGAAATTTTGTTGATAATGTTGGTTTATATCCAAGTTGGTTTAGCAGAAATTGTATGCCTCCAATTATAGCTAAACAATTGATTACGAGAACAAATCTCCCAAAAAGAAATTTGATTTGAGATAGATTATTTAATATGTAGCAGCACTTGTAAGCATCAAGCCAACAAGTTTTGACTCTCTCCTCGAGGTTGGTTCAGGGTCAGGAACCAAGTAATTCCTGTCTAGAAATTTGAATGTGCGGTATATGATTTAATTGCTCCACCACAACGCACAAAGACGGGTCTCAAATAAGGTTGGGAGGTAAACGTTAGATTTCCTAACATTAGGGGGAGGGATGATAAGTAGCTGGAAAATAAGGTATATGTAATGAATTATCACTGGTATGATCCTCATTAAAAAGATAATTCAAGTTAACTGTCAGATGCATTTACTGACCCAAAAGTGAATATTATATTCCAACCGTAAATGCTCCAATTCCAATTAGAATTAAAGTCCTTGAAGAACAGAGTCTTTGACGATAGACTGATTGGTTCCAAAGATAAAACTCCTTGAAGAAGGAGAAGAGCAAATGATCAAGATGGTCATACAATGAGGCAAGTGCTTTAAAGAGCACCACGACATAACCTTCATAAAACCTTGGGAAAGGTTCAGGTACCTGAAATTGATAAAAAAAGTGAAGAGATCTCGATAAGTTAAGTCGCATTGGAACTGATATCAAATGCCTGTCGACGGTATCTTTAAAATAACGTAGCGCTCAACATTATAATGGTGATGAGGATCTTGAATTCAAATCTGTCAAAGAATGTGGACAGATATAATGATTGGCCAAATAAAATACGTAGTCAAAGTATATTTTGTCTCACTTGGAATAGTGATGTTTTGGACGTATAGTCCAAGGACCTTAAGGTATAATGTAGTGGGGTACAAATGGATTCTTGTGCGAAAAGTAAAATGAGAAATAAAAAACCGTAAATATAAAGTACGGCTTGTGCCTTGTGGCATAAAATTTTTTGCAAAAAAAATCTTGACATTATTGTAGGGAGATGTATGTATTCTCCTGTAGTGGATGCAATGGTGTTTCTTATCAGTCTGGCAATATATGAAAATTTTGAATGCGTATAATTAATTGTTGTCAATATGGCTATATAGACAACGAAAGAAAATCCATAGAGATTTAGATTGGTTTGAAGCATTTAAGGTTTACGAAAATAAAGTTTCAACAAATCTTTATATAGGCTAAAGCGATTCCATTGAGTACTCCAATGGTTGTGATGTCGCTAAATGTAAATAAACATCATTTTGACCTCATTATAATGATGAGTATATTGTATTGCATACTGCAAAAGAAATTATTAATATAGATTTGTTTATCCTAACAAATATTATCAAGGTTTTGTTGGTTATATAAAATGTAGGACATTATTTTTATTATTATATGAAGTTTGTTCTTCAAAGTGAGTTACCAATTTGCATGTAAGGGTATTGCACATTATGACATTTTATATGGCAGTCAATTAGTGATACTTATTCAAGTCCTGCTAAGGTGATAGCTACTTACAAAGGAAGTCAGGAATACGTGTATAGCTGAGACCAATAATTCAGCACATTTTGCAACAGTATGATGTTTATTTAAAAATGAAGATTTCACCAATATTATTGTACAAATCTTGCATAGCTCAATTGAAAGAAGGATATAGCAAAGGAGACATAATACAACACATTTCGTCAAAGATCTTTTGCAGACACGATCTTCAATAAAAAGAAGCTGGTATACAAGATTTGGCTGCGTCGTCTCCAGGAATGAAGATATATTTTAATCAGGGGGAGTATAATACGTGTTGTACTCTTTTTCCCTTAGCCGAGGTTTTTTCCCACTGGGTTTTCCTTGCAAGGTTTTTAACGAGGCAACAAGCAATGCGTATTAGAAGATATGTGTACTCTTTTTCCTTTATTAGGATTTTTTCCCACTGGGTTTTTCCTAGAAAGGTTTTAACGAGACACATTATCTATTATCTATGAACATCCAAGGGGGAGTCTTATGAAATATTATGTATATTGTGGTGGATGTTCATAACTCATAAAAAGTTACTCTCACTACTTTCTCCATGATGTAGCTATTGAATCTCCCGCCTCCTATCTTCATTATGTAAATATTAATTCCCACACCCTCATGATCTTCACCCATAACCTTCATAGTTATTATCTTGTTTATTGCCACCTTTTGACTATCCTCTATGTAGTAGTATATATAGAGATATAATAGGTGATGTACTTACACTTGAACACATTTGGATGAGTGAGAAATCTCTCCTCTCTCCTTTCTTTATCTCTTTATTGTTCTTGTTTCATCTTTTGATATATTTAACTAACTCTTTTAGAATGATTTCCAATATATAGTTTAATATGTGAATTTTGATAGAACATGTATACAATAGCAAATTTTTGTATGTTTAACCACTTTGAGTTTAAAGGTTAATATTCTAATACAAAAAAAAAAAACTATTTTTATACTCGTGCGGCGCTAAATGACTAAATCATGAGTGTATGACAACAAAAATCACTGTTAAATTAGACGTAATTTATTAAATTAAATTATATTTTTAACAAAGATATCATTTTCAAGAGAATTTCAAATCTAGACTAATGAGAGTGCTGGTCGGTTAAAGTTAGCATAAAAGTCCAATATGACAAAAAATCTTAAGAAACCGTGAGAACATTTATTCTAAAGAACCACTCTTCTCTTTCCTTCTTCTTTTCTTTCTCTGTGGAGTTGTACTTCAATCCCACATTCCAAGAAAACATTCCAGTGGTTGGAGTTTTTGCTCTATTGATTTGTTATCTAATGCCAACATAATGTATGCAAAATAAATGGTGGAAGAAATTTGGAGAATAAGTGAGGAAAAAATGGTGGTGATAGAGCATATTTATAGGGAAGGAAACAATTAGCAGATCACTTGGCTAATTTAGCTTTGGACACAGGGGACATACAATTCAATTCCTTTCATGACATGGAGAGCCACTGTAAAAGAATTGTGAACAGTGACAAATTACAGCTGCCCTATCTAAGAATTAGATCATGTTAAGGAGACTGAATATAGGGGGAAGGTGGGAGAAAAGGAGGTCCTCACACTCAAATCCTTTGGGAGGAGAATGTGAAGGATTTGGTTTACACTAACTGTTTGCTAATGGTTGCAGGTACACAAACTAACATAAATGGAGAATTTTTAATTCAACAGGTACCACAGAACAACCACACCGAAGGAATACCAACAAGCAGCGAAACACAGTGCAATCAGGATGTTGAGAAGAAATTGCAACTGGTTGGAGGCACTTTTGACAAATGACATGAAGTGGAATTACTGCTCTTAATGATTGAGCACATGGAACACAACAGACCTCTTGAGTACACATGGACATACAGTTTCTATTTAGTGGTTGTTTCTTAGTTGGTGGTATTAGCACCCCGGGATGCTCATCCTACTGAAAACTGGTCATTAGTTAGAAAATGTACTGTCTTGGTGCATATAGAGGGCCAAATATAGAGCATTTGAGATATAGAAACAGAAGTTCTTTATGGAGCAATTATTTCAAATTTCATTCTATTAGTAAGTTTTTAACATTTTGTAATATCAAATTAAGACAAGTTATAAGTCTTAATTTGATCATTAGTTTAAATTTTGTATTTTTCATTAGCCTTTTTTGCTACGATTGTACAAACTTCTGGATTTGTTTGATAAAATTTATAAAATTAGCCCTAGGCCAAAAGCCTGAATTTAAAAAAAAAAATGTATGCAAAATAAGTGAGGACTTATGTCTCTCGTATACCTTTATATGAATTTATAGTAGAATATTAACATGTCTTGCCTATTGCCTCAATTCAAGTGCTATATAGAAGCACTAGTTGGTGCCTTCGTCGTCCATTTTTTGTCTTCCGTTTGTGGGCCAAAAAAAAAATTTGTGAGCCCACATATTTTAAACGACTACTAATATTTTTTAAAAAAAATTGTGATCTCACATATTTTAAACTATTAATATTTAAAAAAAATTATTGTGGCCCACATATTTTAAACAACTACTAATATTTAAAAAAAACAAATTGTGAGCCCTATATTAAACACCAACCAGTAATAAAAAATAAAAAGAGAAGAAAAAAAAGTGGAACCCACCACATCCAAACTCACGGGAAAAAAAAGTGGAACCCACCACATCCAAACTCATGGGAAAAAAAAAGTGGATCCCATATTAAAAAAATCAAGCAATATTAAAAAAAAAAAAGTGAATCCCATATTAAAAAAACAAACAATGTTAAAAAAAAAAGTGCTTAGAAAATCAAATAATTAAATCAATAATGATGAATTCATTGCCACATGCGTATCAACCCATTAGAGGGAGCAAATGAAATTATTGTACAACAACATACTTAAAATACAAAAATGCTTAGAAAATCAAACAATTAAATCAATAATGATGGATTTATTGCAACATGCGTATCAACCCATTAGTGAGAGTAAATGAAATTATTGTACAGCAACATACTTAAAATACTTATATATATATATATCCGTTTTCTCCACATATTTTAAACAACTACTAAAAAAAAAAATGTGGGCCCACATATTTTAAACAACTACTAAAAAAAAATTGTGGGCCCACATATTTTAAACAACTACTAATATTTAAAAAAAAAATTGTGGCCCACATATTTTAAACAACTACTAATATTTTAAAAAAAATTGTGGGCCCCATATTAAACACCAACCAGTAATAAAAAACAGAGAAGAAAAAAAAGTGGAACCCACCACATCCAAACTCACGGGAAAAAAAAAGTGGATCCCATATTAACAAAATCAAGCAATATTAAAAAAAAAAAGTGAATCCCATATTAAAAAAACAAACAATGTTAAAAAAAAAGTGCTTAGAAAATCAAATAATTAAATCAATAATGATGAATTCATTGCCACATACGTATCAACCCATTAGAGGGAGCAAATGAAATTATTGTACAGCAACATACTTAAAATACAAAAATGCTTAGAAAATCAAACAATTAAATCAATAATGATGGATTTATTACCACATGCGTATCAACCCATTAGTGGGAGCAAGTGAAATTATTGTACAACAACATACTTAAAATACTTATATATATATATCCGTTTTCCAATTTTTGAAAAAAATAAAATTGTGGGCCCATATAGCCTGATGGATTCATTGTCACATGCGTATCAACCAATTAGAGGGAGCAAATGGAATTATTGTACAGCAACATACTTAAAATACAAAAGTGCCTAGAAAATCAAACAATTAAATCAATAATGATGGATTTATTGTCACATGCGTATCAACCATTAGTGGGAGCAAATGAAATTATTGTACAGCAACATACTTAAAATACTTTTAAAAAAAAAGTGTGGTCCCCATATTAAACACCAACCAATATTAAAAAAATTTAAAAAAACACCAACCAATTAAGCATTTAAAAAAAAAAGTGTGGTCCCCATATTAAACACCAACCAATATTTAAAAATAAAAAAACACCAACCAATATTTAAAAAAAAAAAAAAAAAGTAAATAAAGTGGAACCCATCATCTCTAAACTCACGGGGAAAAAAAGGTGGACTCCATATTAACAAAATCAAGCAATATAAAAAAAAAGTGAATCCCATAATAAAAAAAACAAACAATGTCAAAAAAAAGTGCAGACTTTGTATTCATAGCAGACACTAATATAATAAAGTTTTAGATACGGAGCACGAACTATAATGTTATATTAATCGTGTTTTGAACATAGTATATATATATATATATATATATATATATATATATATATATATATATATATATATATATATATATATATATATATTATATGCATAAAAATAGTGCAAGCTAATAATGTCCAAAAGGATGGGCCCCATACTAAACAACACCAAGTAATATAAAAATAAAAAATAAAAAATAAAAAAAAGAAACTATATAAAGCATGGGTTTAGACCCATGCTTCGTCGTCCGTTGTCCCTTAAAAAAGGGGGGGGGGGGGGCATACTAAATAACACCGAGCAATAAAAAAAAAATGGAACTCACCATCTCCAAACTCATGGGAAAAAAAAATGGACCCCATATTATCAAAATCAAGCAATATAAAAAAAAAAAAAAAGTGAACCCCATATTAAAAAAAATATAATGTTAAAAAAAAAAGTGCAGACTTTATATTCGTAGCAAACACTAATATAATAAAGTTTTAGATACGGAGCACAAACTATAATGTTATAGCAATCGTGTTTTGAACATAGTATATGTATATATATTATATGCATAAAAATAGTACAAACTAATAATGTCCAAAAAAAAAAGTGCACCCCATAAATGGTGGACCCTATACTAAACGACATCAAGCAATATAAAAAAAAATTGATCCTACCATCTCCAAACTCACGGTAAAAAAAAGTGGACCCCATATTAACAAAATCAAGTAATATATAAAAAAAAAAGTGAACCCCATATTAAAAAAATAATGTCAAAAAAAAAGTACAGACTTTATATTCGTAGTAAACACTAATATAATAAAGTTTTAGATACGGAGTATAAATATATATATATAGGCATAAAAATAGTGCAAATTACTAATGTCAAAAAAAAAAGTGCACCCCCTATTAAAAAATCAAATAATATTCATGTAATTTTCAATGTATCTCATTAAGTCAATAATGATGAATTCATTACCACGTGCGTGTCAATCCATGAAATTACTTTTCTTCAAAAGGTTAAGTAGTCAAACCATACAATTTTCTTTCTTTTTTTATATTAAACTGTTGTATTTGCTATTCCGCCATGTCATTTATTTGTTATGTTTACTAAAATAAATATACTTAAAATATTTATATTTTAAAATAAGATAGAATTTAATTACTTTTTTATTTTTATTCTTACTCTAATAAATGTGAAAAGAAATTAATGTCGTAAAAAAATATATATATCAAATGCAGATCAAATAATGAATAAGGTAAATTAGTCAAATTATAATTTTAATCGACGTTTTCTTAAAAAACCATGCAAAAGACAACATGACAAGTAAAATGAGCTAAACCGAGAATATTTACTAAAAATTAAAAAATAGTATTTCTTCGTTTAAATAAAAAATAAATTTCTACTTTGTTTCGTTTTAAACATGTAAAATTAATTAAATAATTTGAATTAGAATTGTCCAAATCAAAATTTGATAAAAAAATAATAAGTATTTTACATCTTTAAATTAATCGAATTAAAATTGAAAGTATCAACTGATGCTTAAATATTGCTATTGTTTTATCTCAAAGAGAAGAAAATAGTTTCCTTTTAAACAAGTCTTCTTTTTTAAAAAATATTAATAAATTTGCCGATTTTGTGTTCATAGCAAACATTAATATAATAAAATTTTAGATACGGAGCACAAACTATAATGTTATATTAATCGTGTTTTGAACATAATATTATATATATATATATATATATATATATATATATATATATATTATTACTTTTAAAAATAACTACATATATATAAATGTACTATAATCTAAAGTGTTGAGCCCGTGTCGTATAGTAATAAAAGACACATCAGGGGTGACGCACCATAAAATGTATTTGGACTGGATAGTGGGACAAAGCAAATTAGCTTAGTCCAAAAAGTGGAAAAAGGACAATCTAGATCCCTTTCTCCACCATCTTCACTCTCTTCAGTAATCTCCAAAAAAAAAAGGGGGGGGGGGGGAAGGATTGTTAGGCAACTAAATATCCATGTCCAAATCATTACTGATCAGCCACTAGTGTGTTACCTCACCCACCAGCCAGTCCCATAAAATGAAATGAAAAGAAGACAACATAAGTTGAGAGCTGTAAGTCAATGTAAGTGGTTTCTTAAAAGCCAACTTTTTGTTCCTCTTTCTTGGAAGAAAGTCTTTCGTGCTATAGTTTTTCATTTTTAAGAAGTGAGTGTTGGATTACACGTATAGTCAGCCGAAATAGATATAATACAAGGTTAAATGCTCGATTGGATCAAATTTCAGTAGATTAAGAGCCCGTTTGGATGGGCCCTTTTTAGCTTATTGTGGTGTTTGGCTACCAACTTAAAATGCTAAATTTAAGCCATAAAGTTCTTAAAGTCACCCAAAAATGAAAAGTTGGAAATTCTAACTTTTTTTTTATGGCTTAAAGCCATTTTCGTTGACCATAAAAATTACTTTTATATCCCTTATATGTTATTTTAATTCCAAAGTACCCTCTCAGCTAAAGCCCTAAAATTTACATTTGTTCCTCATTTCTTCACCAACAACGCAGCCTCCACGATCTCTGTTCATCATCTTCTACAACAACGCAGCCTCCAAACCCAGTGGTCCAGCCGCCATCCATTGTTGTTGATACTGTTGCTGCATCGCAATCCACTGTTGTTGTTGTTGACTCATATCCCCATTCATGTTTGAAAAATTTTACACACTTCCTCTCTCAGAACTTTGGGTGTGGTTTTTAGAGAGAGAAAATGGGGAAGGAGCACAGAGTTAAGTCTTCGTGTGTAACGATGATGGGATTTTGACCGTGGGATTGAAAGTTCAGGTTTTTAAAAATTTGCCTTGACAGGGTATTTCAGTCATTTTGACAGAAAATAAGTGCTTAACAGTACTTATTTACCAAACACATCAATAACTTATTTTCAGCATAAGCACTTTTATCCAAACACTCAACTGCTTATTTATAAAAATAACTTTCAGCACTTAAAAGTTCTAAAAACACTTCATACATAAAAGTCACTTTTTTTAAGCCCATCCAAACGGGCTCTAAAATGGATAAAGTTAACCAATCAATTAAGATCTCCTTTTGAAATTTATGCAAAATAATTTAACTTCTGTTATATATGCCCGAATTTCAGTCATATTAAATTTCAGACACCACGTGTTATTCCAAAATGAATACAACTGTATTTTTTATGGAAAAATTACAGGAACCTCGAGCCTTCTGTTGTACCAATGTCTATATTCCGTTCTAGGAATAAGGTCAATTTCTGGCACGCCTGGTGGGACCAACTCAAGCTCAGTCCCAAAAGCTCTAGTCCCAGAAAAATACTTAAAAGAAGTAGCTCGTGGAACTGAGTTTCGCTAATAAGTTCCTGTCTTTTTTTTTTATAGGTAAGACATGGGGCGAGGAGCCTTCGACATTCCAAATCAAATTTGCGTATATCATATCATTTATAATCTCTCATAAAATGAAAATTTGTATGTCCAATTTGAATCTCATCCGCTGCTCTAGCTAATTGTCCCCCCTTTCCAAGTGTGATTTCTATCTTATGTATGGCCGTGTCTTTGGGTGATTTAGTTTACAAAATAGCAGCAAGTGTATAGGTTTGTATATTTATACTTAAATATACATGTAATATACTTATAGTATGCATATATATACATACAATGTACATATAAGTGTATATGTTTTATATATTTGGGCTCCTGTCGGCAATTAAGTTTGGCCGGCGGTACATTTAGGTACGTTTGTCAAGTATTATACGCTACGAGTCTACGACTATGATTTACATGGTGGACCCAAATGCACTTGGGCCCATTAATTTGTCATCAGTGGTCTGAGAGTGGCTATTTACCCATTTTTCCCGAGTGAAATTGTGGGGGTCAAGGAGCCTGGGCCAATGCTAGCTCAAGATGGTGGGCTGATCCAGGTCTTGTTGGGAACGCAAAAGCAAGTTAAGGCAGAGTTTGGGGAGCACATCATAAAATGTGTCATTGGCAGATATGCCCTTAATTTGAGGTGGTCTTTAATTTTTACCCTGCAATCTGCTGGTCTTTAATATTTACCCTTCAACCTTTTTAAGTCAAAAAGCTAGACGAAAATACCATTGGGGAAAAACACGATGGATCATGACGATTGAGCGACGGTGATGACGAGAAGAAAGCTATTTCAACTAATTAACAAGTTTATATCGAGAATGAGATGCCCATTTTGCTACAATTCGACCAGTTTATATATTGATTTTGCTTTTTTGTCTTTATATACCATTTTGATTCATAAAATTAAAAGAATCTATGGTGGTCATTGTGGTTTTCTCTGTTGTTGGTTAATTTTCTGTTTTGTGTTGAAGATTGGAACAAGAATCTAGAGTTTTCTTTAACAAGAGAGATATTTCGATGGTTTTAAATTTGTGGTTTTCACAAGACAGTCCACAAACTCCTACCCCAGGGAAAGTTGCTAGTTAAGCATCAGATCTCGAATGCAAAGGTAATTGCGTTGCCAAAGTTGTTTGTAGGTAGAAAAATTAATTTGACACTAATTTTTGGAAGATAGACTAGGAATAGTGGGGATAAGCACAACCACAATGTCGATGTGAGGACGTTGAGGTTCCACCGAGAACAAGTTCAGAATGTCGTTGAGTCTGCCGGTGGAGGCGACGGGAACTACACACATAACATTGGTGCTAAAGTTATGTCTTAAGGCTAAATTGACTAACTTTGAAATATAAAGTTATGTGTTAAGGCCTAATTTGACTACTTTTGAAATATAAAGTTATGTGTTAAGGCCTAATTTGACTACTTTTGAAATTAAAATTACGTCTTGAGGCCTAACTTGACTAACTTTGGAATCTAAAGTTATGCCTTTAAGGCCTAACTTAACTACCTTTAGAATTTAAAGTTATGCCTTAAGACCTAACTTTGCTACCTTTGGAATCTAAATTTATGCCTTAAGGCGTAACTTGACTAACCTTTGGAATCTAAAGTTATGCCTTAAGGCGTAACTTGACTAACCTTGGAATCTAAAGTTATGTCTTAAGGCCTAACTTGACTACTTTTAGAATATAAAGTTATGCCTTAAGGCCTAACTGACTAACACCGGTGCTAAAGTTATGTCTTAAGGCTAAATTGACTAACTTTGAAATATAAAGTTATGTCTTAAGGCTTAACTTGACTACCTTAGGAATTAAAATTATGTCTTAAGGCTTAACTTGACTAACTTTGGAATCTAAATTTATGCCTTAAGGTCTAACTTGACTGCCTTGGAATCTAAAGTTACGCTTTCAGGCCTAACTTGACTAACTTTGTAATCTAAAGTTATGTCCCAAGCCCTAACTTGACTACTTTTGGAATCTAAAGCTATGCCTTAAGACCTACCTTGACTAACTTTGGAAACTAAAGTTATGCCTTAAAGCCTAACTTGGCTAACTTTAGAATCTAAAGTTATGTCTTAAGGCCTAACTTGACTCTCTTTGGATCTAAATTTATGCCTTGAGGCCTAACTTTGGAATCTAAAGTTATCCCTTAAGTCCTAACTTGATTACCTTTGGAATCTAAAGTTATCCCTTAAGGCCTAACTTGACTACCTTTGGAATCTAAAGTTATCCCTTAAGGCTTAACTTGGCTAACTTTGAAATCTAAAGTTACGCCTTAAGGCCTAACTTGACTAACTTTGAAATCCAAAGTTATGTCTTAAGGCCTAACTTGACTGCCTTTGGAATCTAAAGTTATCCCTTAAGGCCTAACTTGACTAACTTTAAAATCTAAAGTTATGCATTAAGGCCTAACTTGACTAACTTTAAAATCTAAAGTTATGCATTAAGTCCTAACTTGACTAACTTTGTAATCTAAAGTTATACCTTAAGGCCTAACTTGACTACCTTTAGATTCTAAAGTTATGCCTTAAGGCCTAACTTGACTAACTTTGGAATCTAAAGCTATACCTTAATGCCTAACTTGACTACCTTTGGAATCTAAAATTATGTCTTAAGGCCTAACTTGACTAACTTTGGAATCTAAAGTAACTTGGCTACTTTTGGAATCTAAAGTTATGCCTTAAGGCCTAACTTGACTAAATTTGTAATCTAAAGTTATGTCTTAAGGCCTAACTTGACTATCTTTAGAATCTAAAGTTATGCCTTAAGGCCTAACTTGACTAACTTTGGAATCTAAAGTAACTAGACTACCTTTGGATCTAAATTCATGCCTTAAGGCTTAACTTTTGAATCTAAAGTTATGCCTTAAAGCCTAACTTGACTAAAGTTATGTCTTAAGGCCTAACTTGACTACCTTTGGATCTAAATTTATGCCATAAGGCCTAACTTTGGAATCTAAAATTGTCCGTTAAGGCCTAACTTGACTACCTTTGAAATTTATAGCAATTAATTGGAGGTGCGGGGACGCTCTACCATATGAGCTACACCCCCTTGATTTCCCTTTAAATTCGTATTGATTTTGATATTTTTTCGGACCTTTTCTAATTTCAGCTAATTTTCAGAAGAGCTGAATGTAAAATTTGTCTGGAATTTTCATATCACGGTGGTTTGATTGAGTCATCTAACAATGTCTTTTTCATCGTCTTTATCGGCATCTGTGGATGAAGATAATAACTTCGATTATTCTTACCGTACAGGAGTATTACAACAATCTGCATAACTTTATACTACTTGAACAACATCACGAGTGTTGATCTGGGGAATATAAGTGAAACACAACATCAATTTGAAGAATCATCCTTGTCCAGCATCCAATTCCTACGCTTCTAAGGATTTCCAAAATCCACCTGCTGCTAAACCTAAACTAACAGAAAGAAGGGTTTACTATTTCTACTGCATTCTTGCATAGAATTACTACAAAGAGAAAAAAATTGATTAAGCACCAATTAACCATATTTCAACAAAATGATAAAATGAACTTGGACAAAACCAATTACTTTGATAAACATAAGGACCCACCTGGGAAATGAATAATCCAAATAAAAAAAACCATCAAAAAAGAAAAAACTCAACTTTCATATGATAAGAGCAACACTAAATTTAAAAAAATAAACAAAATATACAATGGTTTAAGGAAAACCTAGTTAAGATCGAAAGAGAATCTCGATTATAGGTACAACGCGAATTGAAGAAGAAGAAGAAGAAGAAAAGCATGAAAGCGGAAATGAGGGAATGCCTGTGAGGATTGTTTTTAGGTTTAAGGGGCATTTTGGTCAGAAAATATTCATTAAATGAAAGGAAGGCCAAAATCTAAAGACCAGCCCATTTGAAGGGCCAAAACTAAAGACCAGCTCATTTGAAGGGCAAACCGTGCAATTTTTTGATATAACTCGCACGTGGAACCCAAATTCGACCCGGATCCGACTCCAATAGGCCGCCCCGGTTTCAGTTTTCACGCCATGTACAGCAATGGCAGCAGCAGTAATGACAAATCCAAATTGCGTAGGGTTCAAGTCGTAATCAGTGGCTAAATTCAATTGTTTCTCTTGATTCTCTCCTCTACAAGGAATCTTTCTGTAATCAAGTAATTACCGTTTATCTTTTCTCTTATCGCATTCTGTGTAAATTATAAGCTAACCTAAAATGTTATCTGAACATCATGCCTTTTTTTTTTTTTGTTTTCCTTGGAGGAGTTTATGTATTATGATTTGAAATTTGAGTTTTTATTTTCATCCTAATTCTCGTTTTGAATTAGGTTCATTCTATCGCTAAGTTCGACTTTAATTCCTATATATGTGTGTTTTTCCCCAAAAGTGCCAAGTCTGCAGAGCAAAGCACGATCAAAGAGTAGATTCTAGCTAAAAATGCATAAATGAACTAAAAAGTAAAATTGTATATCTACACAAGAATATATTTAGTGTTAAAAAAGGAAAAAAAAAAAAAGAAGAAAAATCCTGGCTTATACTGATATGTTAAAAGATAATACAAAGGTTTGATGGCGTTTCTGGTTGCTGTTAGCTCGCCCAGTCCTCTTAAAAGAAGAGATTTTGAACAACTTCTAGTTCCTTTTTCACGTTTTGGTAAGTTTATGTACGCGAACCAATTAGACGTAATGAGTAATCTCTGTCGTTTTGGTTTCAAAATGGTATCTTTCTGCTTATAAGTAGGCTATTCCTCCATCCTGGACAATAATATGCCACTGGAATTTTAGTCATCAATTTGCTAGCAGCTGGTTTTGGTATAGATATTGGTATGTATATAGTGGCGTATCCAGGATTTTCATTCAGGGTGTTCGGAAAAATAATTGAACCACTTGAGCTAGCCTTTTACATTTGTTCAGGGTGTTCAAAAGTTAATATATGTTCAAACAGGCTCTTAATTGGTCTTAACTCTTAACTAAGTGATTCGGGACAAACTTAGTTGTGTTCCTAAACTTTAGTTCAGTGTTGTGAAAGGCGAGCGCCATCTCGCCAAAGGCGAGAGGCGTGGCGAGCTCACCTTCAAAAGGCGAGCCAAAGGCGCTAATGGCGCCAAGGTGAGGCGCCACTTGTGGCGAGGCGACAATGGGTATTTAAAAAAAAAAAGCAATTAAAAGTTGAAGACTTAAATGAAAACAATGGCTAGGGTTTTCTTTGCCTCTCTTCTCCTTCAAGCTTTTCAGGTACGCTCTCTTTCTCCTTCTTCTTCAGTTCTTCTTTCTTCCTCCTCTGTTTTCTGTTCTTCTTTTTTTTTTTTCCGGCGACTTCTGCAATTTTTTTCCTCCTTCTATTCTCTTCTTCTTTTTCTACTCTGTTTTTTTCTTTTTCTATTTTCTCCTCTGTTTTTTTTTTCTCAACTGCCAGTGAGGCAGTGACTGTATTTTCTCCTCTGTTTTTTCTGTTCAATAATTATTGAGTCATTGACTCATTCAAGTTCTGAACTTTTAGAATCTACCATCTACTTTTAATTTTTGAATTGAAATATTTGCTAATATGTTATTGCTAGTGAGATTTTGATTATTTATATATGCAATTAAATATTTTAATTTTTTGGTATTTATTGGGGCCGCGCCCTTGTCTCCTTTTGTCGCCGCGCGCCGTCCAAAACACTGCTTTAGTCATTGTATGTGGTTTGATGTATTTTGTAAATGATACATTAGTCCATTGTTTGGTTTGCTTCTTGATAAGTACTGTGTTTCTTTTTGCTTTGTGTGTAGCCTTCTCCATCTAACTAGGTAGGAATTTTATAGAGAATGGTGGCAGAAGAGTCAACAGCATGTGTCTGGCATGGCTAACGATCCACCAGCGAGACTCATAGGCGACTTCTCCGAGCAAATTTCTGATAAGGGTCCTTGATAACAATCTCCTTTTGCGGTGGTCTTGAAACATAAGAGAGAAACAAAGTGAAAAAAGAAAAAGAGATGCTGGGATTTTCATATGGAGAGCTATTTCTCATGCTTGGCGCTACTGCTGCTGTTATTGGACCTAAAGATCTGCCAATCATTGCAAGAACAGCTGGCAGATTTGCTGGGCGTGCCATTGGTTATGTTCAACTGGCCCGTGGCCAATTTGAAAATGTCATGCAGCAGTCTCAAGCTCGCCAGATGCATAAGGAAATGCAAGAAACCATGGCTCAAGTAGAAGCCATACGTCATGAAATTCGAACATTCTCTTTTATGAATCCTGGTCTACTGACAACGAGGCTAGTAGACAACATCAACGCTACAGCTGGGGCTAGCACGATCACAAATGGACCTCAAAAATCTGATGAAAAGAGAACAATAGTTGAAAATGGACCTCAAAAATCTGATAAGGAGAACAAAGCAGTAACTATCACACCTAAGGATCTTAATTCAAGGAGCTCAGCTTTGTCAGATATGCACAGTCAAGCAGCTGCTTATGCGAGATTGGCAGAAATGGCTCCTTTGGGACCTGTATCCGTAGATAGAGAAAGTCTGAGTGAACTGACTGATGAATCTGGCAGTATCACTGTACTTCCTGTCTCTGCTGAGAGTGCAGGACTGTTGCCAAAATGTAAAGATGAAGCAAAGGGGTCCGACATTGTCTTAGAAGCGATACTGGAGGCAGAAGTGGCAAAGAATGCCAAAGAATTTTTCTCACAGCCACAAAACCAATTACAAAGTGAATGACTAGGTATATTGAAAGAACTTTTACACCATTAGAAGGCGGTCAAGTGAGCATGTCAGCAGTGGATGAAAGATTGCCGTGGAAAAGATAGATGATTTAGGCCTAGTTAGAGTCTAGTTATGGTTGAGTCTTTTTACCTCGTTTCTCAGATACCATTGCCCTCTCCCAACCAGCTGCGTGAATAAAGAAGAGACAACAGCATTAAACCTTTAACTGGAGTTTCCTCCCTTTCTTTGTTTCTTTTGCATTGATTTTCATTTTTCCCTTTTGTGAAGATTGTAATTGTCTTTTCCTCAATCAATCTGAAGAGACAACATTATTAACATTTTTCAGTGATTGTGGTTTAATTGATAAATGCACTCCCTTCTGCAATCTAACCAAAGTATAGTATTTTCTCTTTTCAAACTTGTTAGCATATACAGTAAGACTTTTAATCATATTTTATGAGGATCTTACATTTCGCCTTATTAGCATTATCGTTTGCATGGTAAGTGGAATTGACAGGCTTATCTTTGAACTTTTTTTTCAGTGATAAAGCAAACCAGAAGAGTTGCGTTTCTATTTGCTTTATCTTCTCCTCACTCCCTCCCCCTCCTCTCCATATTGTTGTCTTGATGAAGTTCGAGTTTCCATGAACGGACTAGTCGAAATACGTTTAATAGCCTCACACTAGGAACATGGAGGAGTATAGGAAAATGTGTCATGAAAGGACAAATAAGTCAATGATCAAGAAAAACAAATACATGTAAGACTCAATACTTTTTTAGACATTTCCAATTTGTCTTTGCTATACCTTGATTAATTTACTGCGAGGATAGGTCATTAATCGCGGAGCGCATGAGACCCATGCCTGGCATGGTCGGGCATTTCATCCAAACTTGGTTGCGTCTTCTGGATGCCTGATTAATGAAAGCTATTTCAACAATACTAAGGTATTTGCTATGTCATCGTTTCTCAAAGTAGAAATCTAAACCACTGTTTCCTTTTTTTTACTTTTCACGAACTCTTTTGTCAGTGTGGAATTCTTTCTGATGTGTAGGACATATGCATCAGGTGAAGAACTTCGAAGGATTTGAATATTCGGACTTTTACTGCATTTTTATGTTCCAATTTTAAGACCAATTCTGTAATCTTTGTTTATTTTAAGATAGAACGCATTAGAGGTTTACTTAGATTATGGTTCTTGTGAAGCCTATATGTTAGGCTTCCTTGTCTTTAGACAATGTGAATTAATTGCAATCTGAAAAATATAGATTTGCATAGAATATCTTAGTTCGTAGGTTTGTACTTTTGCTTAGTAGATCCTCTATATGTTTCCTTTCAAAGGTTCTTAGGATGTTTTAACTATATGATTCTGAACTATCATAGCTTTACTAACTAGTATGAAATACTATCTTTTCAGTTTTGGAATCAGCTCTAATTTGTGTTGGCTGGCATTGCTTGAAAGCTTAAGTATTTAAGTCTACAAGTTGTATTCTAGGCGTCTATCTGGTCATGTAATGTATCTGATACAACATGATGTCATTTTCCAAGTTTGTGACCGTGTGTAATACCATCTTGAAAGCATAGAAACCTTTCCATGATTTCCTTCAGTATATGTTTAATGGCCTGAAAATTATGCTTTTGGCCACCTGTCAACATTGTCAACACGTTAAGTACACGCGTCGTCCAGTGGTAATTGACAAACTTGTGTATATGTATGGGCACCTGATGCCTATGAGGGTTCACCCACCTGGTAATAGCATTCGTTTTTATTCTTCATAGAAAAACCGCATTCCTTAAAGCAAATCTCTAGCCAACCTTCCTGCAAGAGATTCTTTTTTAACATCAAGCCTATTGGGACTAGATAGACATGATAAGATAACTCCAACATATTCTTTGTTTTTAACGCCTCCTAGTTTCCAGGAATTAGTCACTTCAATAGCCTTCGATGGTTATACAGGTATCCAAAGGACGAATGAGATGGATGGTTGTTGTCCAACCATTCTTCTAGTTCCTGGCCCTCTAAGAAAGGTTTTCGCTCTCATTTTTCTCTTGTGACATCCCTCTCACATTGCTCCTCATAGCCTCTCTTGGAATGTCTATTATCACTCCCTCACTTCTCTCTTTCTTTTGTCTCTCTTGCAAATTCCAAGCAGCTCATCACTGTTTCAGGACTTTTGGGTCTTAAGCCACTATAGCAGGTCTGTAGCTTGTTAAAAGTATATACTTATTTTTGCTGCATTGAATTGTTCTTAAAAGTTAAAACAGCGGAAACTGTTATCCATGACCTTCTCTAATCTTTGGATTCAACTAATAGGGCGGGTAGCCTATGTATATCCCTTGTTCTCGTGCAGGATGAGAAGAAAGCAGCTCCTCTTAAGGGGACAGAAGTTAAAATAGCTGCGAGGGACCGTGGCGAATTGGAGGTATCATGTTTAAGCTCTTTCAAAGACAACCAAATTGGGCTTTGAATCAGTTGGTGCAAGAACACTGATCAACCTGCGTTATGTCGTGCAATCAGGACGTCTATTCCATCATCAGATACATAATTTTTTGGTTTGTTTTGGTGCCAGAAAGAGAGTTAGTATGACTTATCAGTCCCTTGTGAATTTCTGCTAAAATGATCCAGTATCAATGTGGAACTCTAGATATAATGATACAGTGTTTTACTATCTATTAGCAATATTAGTCCAGAGTCAACCTTTCTACTGAATTGAAGGAAGATATGGTTCCAATAATGTTTTCTTAACTTACTATTGAATTCTCTCTAACTTAAGAAATTAAAAACTTTATTAGAAAATCACAATTTCTTAAAGCATACGCAGTGTGGTCCGCCCTTCCTAAGGTGCTGCTAAATGGATGGATCTTAGTAACGTAACCTCGTGCATAGCGGGAGCTTAGTACACAGGCTGCCTTTTATAATGATGGATACTTTAAAGAAACCTAAGGTTTCAAGAGTGAGTGTGCACTGGTTAGCATGAGGGAAGATGTAAATAAATGAATTAGAAGTCAATACGAAGCATTGGAAGCATATCTGAGAAGTTAGGGAGTGAATAATCGGTAGACCAATAATATTTTAGGTTATAACAAAAAGCGAGCTAGTTCTCGTTGGATGAACGGTAATAGTTTATATATTAGGTAACATTAGTCACATGTTCTATGGTTCTGTAGGTTGAACCCTGTTATTTTGTCTTTAGGGAAAGTATGAGATGCATGATATGGCTTTTATAAATCAAGTCTATTTACATAGTTTTGCTTACTATTTGCTTATACTCCTTCCGTTTCAATTTATGTGAACCCATTTCCTTACTAGTCCGTGCCAAAAAAGAATGACCCCTTTCTACATTTGGAAAGCATTTACCTTTATGCAATGATTTATATCCACACAAAATATATATGACTCATTTAACACCACAAGTTTAAAAGTATTCTCTTCTTTTTTAAACTCCGTGCCCAGTCAAATAGGTTCACATAAATTGAAACGGTGGGAGTATCTATTAGTTAGTCCTTCACTCTCTCCAAATGTCTACCCTGACTCTTTAGGGCACTAAACCAAAAAATTAAAGGAGAAGAAACAATGGTTTTGGAAGATATTGCATGTCCTTCTTCAGCTATGCAGTGGAATCTTTCAACTATCCCATCCCAAGATGGTGTATACCTGATTATTTTAGTTGTTTTGCAGCAATATTTGATGGTGAATGAGCTCTGCATGGGCAAAAAAAGAGGAAAAAAACCAAGAGAACCATTTAACTGAAGCCAGAGTATAAGATATCTGTGGAGGATACAGGTGCCAGATCAATTGTCTCTCTGTTTTAATGTATATTAGATGCTCAACGTAGAGTAATAGGTTTTGCCAGAATTCTCAGTCATGCATGTCTATCAATAGGTGTGTTGATAGAACGTTGTCAATCATGAAATTGCATAGAGTTACGCGGATGGGATAAACACCGGAATGTGCTGACTTATCTTATTTTCTTTATTTTACTTTTAAGGCTATTAGTTGCCATCAAAAGTTCTCCATCTCTGTCTAGCTGTTTGGTATGCTTTTTCTTCCTTTACTACTTCTGCATCCTTTACAAAATTATTGAAAGTGGAATATTAGGATATTTTCTTATAAAGATCACACATTTCCCCTCCCAACCAAGGGAAGGGGAAAAGGGAAGAGGTCGGCAACATCCCAAGGAAAATTTTCAGGAGCGCGAAGGAAGTTACTATCTGCTTTGTCTTGCACTTGATATCTTCTCCTACGAGTAAGCTTGCATTCTATAAGATCAACCTAGTTTGAAGGAAAATCATATCAGCTCATTATAGACTGACATCGTGATAAAGACAAGTAAATGACAAATAAATGACCTAGTGGACTACTGACGGCATTGTTGTTCTTTTCTATATTGAAGCTTGGTCCACAATCTCAGCCATATCTGTAATTATTGAACGTGCTGTCTATGCTTGTACCTGTATTACTTAGACTTTTCAGGGTTTGCCCAGTTTACTATTTTACGTCTATTTGAAATGAAAGAACTGGGCCTCAGGCTTTGTATTTTTTCCTTAGGTGTATTATAATCCGACATTAGGTGGTTTATAGCAATCATAATCATGTTGATATCAATCTTGGGTGGTTCTGAATATTTATATGGGGTCAATCTCCATGAATATTTATATGGGGTCAATCTCCATGATGGTCCGGCTCATCCCCGGACCCTGCGCATAGCAGGAGCTTAGTGCACCAGGCTGCCCTTTTAATCTCTATGATGGTAGTGTGACAATATATTATTATTTAGGCATGTGACCAATGTGCTTAAGTTATAGCTATTTTGAGTGGTTCATGTATATATAGCGAATTGGTTGTATAATGGGATAAGAATACAAAAATATCTTTTGACGTGTAGTGCATGAACGGGATACTCTTGTGCACTAGCTTTCTGGTCTTCTCCTGGAGAAATAAATGGGGCGCAGGGCATAACTTGTTTTTATAGGTGGGGTATCTTTGGCACCAAGGACGGTTGTAGTTGCATAATTGAATCATGAAGCCGAACATCCTTTACCAATCAAAAAATAAAATAAAATTGAATCGTGAAAATGCTAAGACGTATTTTGGTTGTCTGCATTGGCGGTGTTTTCTATATAATCCTTGGAGGCGTCATTAGGTTCTGACCTGGGATCTGCAGATCATTCTTCCCGCTTGGGGATTCGAGGTTGGAAATGAGTTATTGTGTTTGATGACTTCTTTTTTTTTTTTTTTTTTTTTTTTTTTGTTTGAGAAATTGTGTTTGATGACTTCTTGAAAACTATAGAACGGTAGTGAGAATAGAAAAAAATATATATAAAAGGGAGTTCTGGGCCTCTATGATAGCCATCGTATATCTACGACCCAACATATTCATATGATGGGTGTCGAAAAATGTTATCTTAAGATGGATATGCAGTCATTGGCTTTAGCACTGCCCTAGTGCTTTCAATACCAATGTTCCAAGTTTCCAACAAAAAAAAAATAAAAAAATGTAGTCATATAAGATTAGGCAAGGTTATAAATTATTACATTCGACAAAAGGTACATGTGGCATACATGGAGGATAAAACAAGGGAAGGTCTTTGAGATGGTTTGACTATGTGCTCGTGGACCTTCAAATGCATTGGTCCATAGGTGTTACATTACACTATGACGATTGAAGGTGTTAAAAAGGACGAACTAGACCTAAAATTCAGATAGAGCTAATTTGTCTTAGAAAAATATACAATTTCTTAAATTTTTTTCTAAACAAGAACAATCTCTTGAAATTCATGTAGACTTAGCAAAGAATAGAACACAATGAAAGCAGGAACTCTATATAGGCGATTCCAATAAGTTTGAATTAACGTTTGTCATATTGGTGCACTCACATTATGTTTTATGTCTGCCAGAATTCTATTTGTTTAGAGAGAATGTATGTTAGTAGAAGACGTAGAGAGTTCTAGTGTTAAAGAAACGCACCTAGACCAATGATTGAGTATCCGAATAAAACGAGTCCAAATGGAGCGAAATGGATATTAATGATTTCCATAGGCGGCCTTAACTAGTTTGGGATAAAGGTGTGATAGTTGTTATTTAGAGTGTGGGAGTAGTGGGTTGGTGAAGATTGCTTAGTCTTAAGTGCAGTAATAATTTAGTTCATTTATGTGGAAAGAAGGAATGATCAGTTGCTTAAGTAATGGGGCATTGGTGATAATGAATGTTTAGCACGAGGTTCTCATTCCTTGGAATTATATAAATAGTTTTGTTAAACTTTGTCAATATTAGGAAATAATGAATATGACTAGAATTTATTTTATATGAAAACATTTAGAATTCCTGTAATTTTGTAATTAGGAGTGGACAATCTTTGACACATAAGCTAGCTGTTAGTGTTGAGTTAGGCTGAAGGTCCTTTTCTATTTCATGGTATATGCTGCCAAAACCATCTTTGTTGCTGTGTTTCCTTGAGCCTATGTTATGTTGTTCATGCTCTAGATGTCCGATTTTGGATATAAAAGGGGTATTAGGTTGTTTCACATTAGTTGAGGGAATGGGTTGTAGTCTCCTTATATGGTCGTGAACATCCTCACCTCATGAATTAGCTTTGTATTAGTCGTGAGATCTATTTTCTTATTAACTTCATCTATGTGCCTTCCACCATCCCTGGAAAGGTCAGATAAGGATATCTTTCCATGGGAGAGAGGAGACGAGTCAATTTTGGAGGAGCTTATGAGGGCTTGGAGTTCCACATCATAAATTTTGTAGTTTTCCTTACCTAAGGAGGGCGTGGGATGGCTATTGCTTAGGATAAGAAATCCTGTGTTTCCAGCATTTACGCTAGGGTTCTTACTGGATTACCATTGGAGCCCTTGCCTATGGTAGTCTTCTTGTACTGTGGTTTTTTCCCACTATTTGTGGTTGCAAATAGAAATGTTAGACCTTATAATTGAGGTGCCAAACTGTAGATTTTTTTCTGTGGTGTTCAATCAAGAGGTTGAGAGGATAATGAGATGCAGAATTTCGTTAGATATTCATGATCATTCATCTGACAAGTACTTTTCCCACTTAGTGATGTCCACGTTATACTGGACAGATGTACCTGAATTTGTGCGACATAGCGAAGAAAATGATTGCAGCTCACTCACTAGTGTCTTCGATCTCGTTTGAGTCTACATTGAGTTTTATTCTGTCCTTTCTGCTAAGATGCTCGCGGAACAGCTACCCAATTGATTTAACACTCATGCTTCTCGGTTTATCTACTACTGTATACTGGGGAATTGGATAAATGGCTAACTATTATACACCCTTTTTAGAGGAAAGATGCCAGTTTATTTTAGTCAAGTGATGAATACAGATCAATAATAGGTAGATAGCTACCTACGTTTGGCAATAGTATAAACAACTACAAGTAACCCCTGCTTCTCTTATACATGTCCTGAAGTAGCTAATAGACGTACGATTTCCCTAAATCATTGATTCTTCTTCCTTCTATCGATCTCTTGCGTTTGTGGTAGATTTGAATTGATATGATGAACAACTAGTAGCTTTGGTGATTGACATGTTATTGACTTTTAGAGACTGAATGGCGGTTACACTCTATGAGGCCTTACTACATTTTTCCTTTTTTCTTTCTAAAATGGTGGTTTAGACCTTAAAAGATTAAAATGTGGAGATATTAGTGGAACACTGCTTGTTGTTGGCTGTAGCTGCTTTACTCCTTCACCATAACCCACCAATAGCCGACTTGAATGTTCAAAATACTTCAAATGATATGGATCTTCCGGTTACTCATGGTAAGATAATTATTTTGTCCAGACTACCTTGAAAGTGGCCATTCTTTTTGCGATGTCTGCATCTGCATGTTCTCTTAAAAGTGCCTGTCATCGCTTTAATCAGGGTGAAACCGCACACAGATTTGAACTGACTTGCAAAAACACCTTTGACCTTTCTGTACCTTCCACGATTATGCATTAGTTCATGTTAAGATTGTTAAACTATATAGTTGATTCCTAGTTGATTTGTTCTGTGAAAAATTTCAGTATGTAGACTTCTTAAGTAGAATAGAACAGCTGAATTCATGTTGATGCATGTCTTTTTCACCTTTATCTTAAAGGAGGCGTGTCTATTATTACTTATCCCAAACAAAGGGGTAAGCATCTCTATTTTGTAGCTCTGTATAGGGAATATATGGAGCACTTTTGCTTAAAGCATGTGTTGAAAGACTAGTTTACTAATTATTTGCATTCGATCTCCTTTCAAATATAATTTTTTCATAATTTCACTCTTTTTTAGAGATAAATAATTTCACTATTTCATCTCACGTTTAGTTTATAAGTTCTTTTACAATGACACACTAGTCAAAAATTAGTCTAGAGACAACAACATACCCAGTTAAATCCCACAAAGTGGAGTCTGGGGAGGGTAGCGTGTACGCAGACCTTGCCCCTACCTTGGGAGATAGAGAGGCGGTTTCCGGTAGACCCTCGGCATAAGGAAAATTTAGTCTAGAGACTAGTTAAAAATTAGCCTGGATAGTTGAATTTAGTGTTTGAACTCAAATTTAATGTATCGATGCATGAGTAGTTTTCTGGATAATATAATTTTTCCGGTATCTATCAATTTCTAGTTTTAGAGATTTTGAATACCTGGGAATTCTACCATGTATTGTCTGTAGAAGTTGTCTGGAGAAACTCATTAATAAACAATGCTAAGATCTGCCTCCTGTGGTCGTTTTGCTTTTGAGGGTGTACTTGTGGTACTTGTATGTCTGTTGTGTGCGCGCGCATGTACTGTGTAAAATGTATTTCAGTTGCATGATTTTCCTGCAGCAAATTAGATTTTGTACTACAGGGATTTCATATTATATAATTAAGTATGACAAACATTGGAGAGAAGCTGCTATATTCTGTTAATCTATGGATTTATTCATCATCTAGTGCTGTTGCTATCTTATCCTCTTCTTTTTTTTTTTTTTTTTGGGAAACTGGTAAAGTCTTTCCTTTTCCTCTTTTTTTCTTGTGTCGGGTGGGAGAGAAGACAACAAATGGAAGGAGTGGTTTTGCATGTTAAGCTACGTAGTTGTGTTTAATCTTGGCAATGTTGTGGTGGGTTTATTCAGCTGGAGGTGTTCTCGAAAATTTTCAGAATATCTTGGGGACTGGATCAAGAAAAGTAATAGCATTATCTATAAATTGAGAAAAGCTGGGAGTGGGAAAAGCAACAAAGGGAACAAGTTGGACATTGGAAAACTTATCATAAAACAAAGGTGTTTAAGTGAGCGGAGTGTGGGATAAAACATTGATAACGGATTTGTTAGCTATAGAAAATTTAAACTTCAGGTCTAGGTTTAATTGTGTGCCAATGTAAGTTGGGTAGCATCCTTCGCGGTTTTTGCATTCAGCATTTCTATATAGGTCTCACCCACCTTTGATGCCCTTCTATCTAACACTTTTAACATATTAAAAGATCATATTAAAAGATGTTATGAGTGGTGTTAAGAACTCCCTTGTAGTCCCATATATAAAGGTGCAGCTGGGGGCTCCCTTGTAGTCCCATATATAAAGGTGCAGCTGGGGGCATTCTTTCTGACACTTCTATGTATAGCCCAGACATGGTTTTAAACTAAATTGATCAGCATTCCAATGAATAGTTGAAATGGAGCTTGGTGCTCTAGAAGTAATTATGTGGTGCTAGTCCTTTTCTTGAATATGATCAACGTGCAGATTCCCATGATAGTGCGGCATTTAGGTCAGCTTAGGCTCTTGGGTCCCTTTTGCCTAAAAAGAAAAAAGAAAAAGATAGAAAAGAAAAAAGAACCAAAATAGTTTAAGCATCGTTATTAGGTTTATATGGTAACTTTTTTCTAACAGGTTTGAAGGCAAAATTCATTTCTTATGAAGTTGTATTATTGAGTAATGACGCTTGTAGGAAAGATATTCTTAGAGTTTTGTCAGACAAGTTTCTGAAGCTATTGTTTTTTTGAAGTTGGACTAAAATAACAAACACTATGTGTTCTTGAATATTTAAAAGTTCAATAGTGGTCAATTGGTAGCAATAGAAAACTTTCCGGGCCTTAATTTGATATTTATGATATCCTTAAAGGTGCTTATTTGTTTTAGTATAGTTGATATGGGATGTCAAGAAGTGAAAGTTAATGAGTTTGTCTTTCATATCTTTTCTTTCTATTACGTGGCTTTTCATATGCAGACAAATATATCCTGATGTTCATCTCAGCAAGCTTAGTTATAAACTGCATGTATTTGCTGAAAGAATAATCTCTGCATTTGGATAACAACAACAACCCAGTGAAATCCCACAACGTGGGGTCTGGGGAGGGTAGAGTGTACGCAGACCTTACTCCTACCAAGGTAGGATGGCTGTTTCCGAGAGACCCTCGACTCAATAAAAACATAAAAAGTATATGTTTACAGCGAGAGAATGTCAATCATTTGGATGCCTATGAGAATGTCAAAATCCCAGCCAAACTGCGTTTAATGCGCTCTTGCTGATAATAACGAATTGCCAACCAATTTGTCCCACTGATTTAACTTCTCATACACATGTGAGTCAGAGTAGGTATCATGAAAATGGCCGACGAGGTATCTTCTTTGTCACCTTTGGAAGATTGTTACTGCATCTTTTGACAAGACATAATTGGTCTAACTAGATATCAACTTTATTAGACTTTTGCATGTAATGGTGGCCTATGGTACCTAGTATTGGGACCCTTTACTAAATAGCATCCATGTTAATGGAGACCTTGTCACTCCGATGAACGTGGATGGTCAAAAGTGGCTAACCACAAGAGGGCGTTTTCAAGATTGTTTTGATGAACATAGCAATGGTCCTACATTTGAATGAAATTTGTACTATTTCCATTTCTACTCCACTTTGAAGAGCAATGCTTATGGAGTCCCATCTATTCTGTTTTTGCAGCATGCCACATTTTTTGGTCTTGCATCTTTACACTTATTGTGTACCTGAATGCCAATATAATTAGTCCTTTTGCTTGGAGTTGCTTTTTCTGTGCAACTTGTTTGATTATTGGAGTTTCTATAATTAGAAATATATTGCTTTTTGAAGATGCGTTTGAAATACTCATGCAGTTGATTAGTGTTTAAGATATACTTGATAAAGCTTATTTTTATCCTGGAGGTTCTGTAGACTAAGGATGCCTATGTTGGGAAAATCATGTTGCTTTTGTTAATGACTGCAAGAAAAAAAGTATATGTTTACAGCGAGATATTGTTTCCACTTCCTACCTCTGTAATTTGACACTGCTGTCAAATAGTCGATTAATATGTTAGGCTTATACAAAATCACCCAGACCCCACTTGTGGGATTACACTGGATATGTTGTTGTTGCTTGTACAAAATCTGATTTGCAGTCTTTAAGCTTGAGCATGAAGACGCGACGAGAAAGACAATTTTATTAAGTGGGTCGGTCAATTTTGGCAGCTGATTATGCCATGAATCATGATTAACTAAGAATGTCTATCTTGTGAAAATGATGGACTGGTTCAGCAATTGATGATGGTAGTTATCTGTATACTTCCATCGATTTACTTTTGATTTTGAATTGCATGAACGTATCAGTTTGTGTGCGCGCGTTCTAATTTATTTAAAGAAACTACTCCCTCTGTCCCAATTTATGTAGGCACAAAGTTTAAGCATGAAAAAAGAAGACTTCTTAAACTTGTGGTCTGAAACAAGTCATAGATATTTGTGTGGTTGTAAATTATTTTCATTAAGGGTAAAAGAGAAAGCTTTAAGTTAAATTATTTTTAAATATAAAAATGTATCATTCTTTTGAGATAGATTAAAAAGCAAAGTATCAAATAAATTGGGATAGGTAAAGTAGTACTCCACTATTTATATATGCAAAAGATCGGCTGGCTGCCTTTCGCAGCTATTCAGTAGAGACTTTGCTGCTGGTGAGTGGGTCTATTTTCTACCTAAAGAAGCTAACGAGAGCAGTAAAGTAGTGTGAGTGCAAATTATTCCACTAGCATCTAGCAACTAGAAATCATAAAAGGGCCAATAGGGTTGTCTTGAAACACTTTCCCAAAGCAAAAACTAGTAAATCATGGGATTTTTTCGAAATCTTTATTTATCATTGGATTTTGGAAGAGGACGAGGAGATAAAATCAAAAGGAATAAAGGTAACATTAAACCTATTAAGGGATGATGAGATTGTGATGGCAATACTTTTGGATTATTGGCAGCGAACTAATCAAAGTTGCGTAACAAGTTCTCTAGATTTAATCTGACTTTCTTGATCTAGTTACTTTACTACTCACTTCTGGTTGTTTTTTTGTTCATTACTTCAATAATAACTTTTAAGGTAGCGGGAAGTTATGGTTGATATACTCCATTGCCAAAACCAACCCGTACGTATATCCTGTGGGCGGTGAACATCTTTTCTTAATGTATTAAAGAGGGTCTCTCTAACTAGCGAAAAAGTGGTGGACGTCCACTAACGGCGCCCATTTCTTACTTAGCTCCAATAATGCAATTTTGAGAGAGAGCATCCGTCCTTCAAAGGAGCAGGTACAATGAACTGTAATTGGGAAAATATCGGAAGATATGGTCAAAAAAGATTATTGGCGGGGCTCCGATAATGTAGTTCTAGGAGGGCCACTGCCTTTAGAGGAATGAGTACAATAAGATGTTAAAAGGTTGGAAGATCTAGTCTATGAAGATGATAGCTTTTTAAATTCGTTTCCATGGTTTTGATCCTTCAGATTTGGAGTTGTTTAATTTAGAGTTTATGGTAAAAAATACACCTGAACTGTCACCTTTTTGCGAGTTTCACACCCCAACTATTAGTTGTTTCCTTTTCCTACCTTAACTATCACCATCTACTCAACTAGGTATGTTTTAATACATAGATGTTTATAGTTCAGGCAGGAAAAAAGAACAACTGATAGTTGGGGTGTGAAACTCGCGACAAAGTGATAGTTAGAAGTTTTTTTATTTTTTATTTTTATTTTTTTTACCATCATTAGCTTCAATTTTTTATACTCTATGTACGATTCAAGTTAAAACTTGTAATGCCTTCGAATATATGACCAGAACTTTGGATCTTCCCTGCACGTCCCAAAATTTGGAATTTGGAATTTCGATACATTCGAATAAAAATAACTGTGCATTTGTACATACAGACAAACAAATTACCAATGTTCATAATAATGAGCATGACCAAAGATCAGAATAATTAAAGAGACACTCCTAGTGCTGACTTGTTTACCATAGGTATAATGGTGTATATCTATCTGGTCGTGGTGGAGGGAACAATTTGAGAAAGTCGTTCACGCAAGTTCATCACTCTCAAATGGGACATGGTATTTAAGTCAATGTGGGTAACGTTACAGTCATTGTTATTTTGACCCACTTTGTGAGCCATGAAATCCACAACTTTTATCATCAATTTTGATAGTGAATTCACTGCTTCTCCACTGTCTACTGTTTGCTGGGGCAAACAGGCCCGTCTTCAGCTGATCACATTGTGCTATAGGGGCCACTTGGTCATATTTTCACCAACAATTTATACGTATAATACTTCGTGCACATTTTAAATTAAGATATTGAAGCTATATACATGAAGAAAATATAAGAATATTAGCTATGACCGAGACTTGAACGTTAATCTAAAGCATTTTTTAGCCATTTTTGTTGTTGCACTAGAGAATTCCTTCGTGTAAAGGAGTTTCAACAATTTATACGTATAATACTTCGTGCACATTTTAAATTAAGATATTGAAGCTATATACATGAAGAAAATATAAGAATATTAGCTATGACCGAGACTTGAACGTTAATCTAAAGCATTTTTTAGCCATTTTTGTTGTTGCACTAGAGAATTCCTTCGTGTAAAGGAGTTTCAACAATTTATATATAGCGAATAAGCAAGGGGTAGAGCTACAATGTTATGCATTGATTGGACGAATCTAATAGCTTTTTCTTAAATTCTGTATTTGTATTAGAAATCTCATTAAAGATGTATAAATTATTTAATTGCAAATATAGGAAGTAAAATGAGCTATGTCGGTGGCTAGTTCAAAACTCATAAACTTCAAAGTCTGGTTTCATAACCTCTGCCAGCAAGAGATATGGTAGGGTGCATGTTTGAGATTCCTTCAGTCTTAACCAAAGGGCTCGGGTTTGAGCCTTAGAAATGAAGAACTTCTTGTTTTAGTGAGCGTTTACCCCCTTAATAAGAGCCTAGCTGTCGTGAATTTGGATTCGTTCGGGTGATTTGTTGCTGATGCTGGATGGTTAAAAAAAAAGAGATAAACAATTTATATATACACAAAAAAATGTTTTGTTTTATTTAGGCAATATAACAATTCGACGATGAAAGTTCTATTCAAACCCTTGCAACATGTAGCTCTGCCCCTTGCATTGACTGTGATAAGTCTTTTTAATACTTTGTATGAGGTCAAATGCACAACTCCTAGATCCCAAACATGTATGTTTCCCATGAACATAAGAGTACAAGGGCAGGGTTTACTCAAAGGTGGGAATCATTATGGTTAGTGAAGGCAACTAGTCGAGTGCACATGGATAATCAGAGAACCAAACAATCGAAATAAATACGAGTTTCATCTTTTAGGAGAATTCGATAGCCGACTTTTTGCAATCACAGATGGAGTTAGAATATGAAGTTTAATTTATGGATTTTGAATTGAATGCATAATTTGTCTTAGTTATTGAGTTCACAATTAATTATTTATACATAATTGTTGGAGTTTTTAATATAAGTACAGTACCTAGTTAATGATGAGTTTTTTTAATTCGTATCTAACATTGTAGCTCCGCCCCTATTTTGCATCTATTATGTTAAAGAATTAGTCGTTAGATGGTATATATTAGCGTTCATTGATTTAAAATTTTGAATTTGTCTATGTTCATGAGTACCTCAGTGATAGTTAAGTGTCGAACTTGATTTTTAATTTCTTATAGGTCTACTTGCTGGCCATTTTGTGCAAATGGAAACATGCATGCAGACATGCAAATCTAAATGACTCAGCATATGTTTTGATTCTTTTCTGGCGTGAGTCAAACACTCATAATCATTTTTATGATTGGAGTAAGAGCCTTGATCACGTAAAGACCACATTATGTTATATTACTGTATACAAGTTCTCATTTAAATTATTAAGCTTAAAACCTTGAATAAATAAGGGAAATATTGTTTGTATTTTCCTTTGTCTTCAGTATGTTGAAATAAAATTAGGCGGTTATGTTTCTTAGTACTTATGTTAATTTCAAATTCATGAAGAATTATTATTACTACTGTACTTTTTTTTGGAGCAAATAAAGAGTAAACAATTGGCTTATAAGAAAACATATGACATATTAAAGGGAAAATACATAAAAAACTTCCCAACGTATAGCCAGATTAATTATGATGCACCCAACCTTTGCGGGCGACCTATTATCCCCCCCCCCCTCCACCAGTCTTAATTTTTCAGTAGTTTAGTACCATTTTCGACTGACGTGGCAAAAAAAAAATTATGGCGAGTGAAAGCAGTTAAAATATTTTTTATATTTTATCCTCTCACCCACCCCCACCCTCCCTCTCTTCCACATTTCAATTGTTAAATCCAATTTATTGTTCTCTTTCTTCTTCTTTCTCCTTTTTCTCTTTCTTCTTCTTTCTCCTCAACCACCGCCGTTGCCGCAGACGCCGCCACACCGCAGCAGCAGCAGCAACAGGAGCAACAGCAGCAACAACACCAATATGAAAATGGGTTTGACCCATTAAAATATAATGTCATTTCGGTGGAGGAGATATTTTGGTGTTTGATTTGCCTTCAAATGAATGTATGTGTTAATGGAGGAAGAAAATTGGTTGAATGTGTGTGTGTTAATGGAGGAAGAAAATGGGTTGAAGAAAATGCGTTTTAATAGAGGAAGAAAATGGGTTGAAGAAAATGGGTTGAATGTTTCTTGAAAATAAGCTTTTTATGATTGATGATTAAATTGAATGTGTGTGTTAATGGAGAAAGAAAATGGGTTGAATGTGTGTGTGTTAATGGAGGAAGAAAATGAGTTAAATGTGTGTGTGTGTGTGTTAATGGAGGAAGAAAATGGGTTGAATGTGTGTGCTAATGGAGGAAGAAAATGGGTTGATGGATTTCTTGAAATGAAGAAGAAGAAGAAGAAGGGTTTAGTGATGAAGAAGACAAAATTAATTGTTTAATGGTTAATTAGAGGTTAATTAGTGTAAATATAATTAACAAAAGAAAAATCAAATGAAAAAAAAAAAGAAGGGAAAAGTGGCAGTGACGTGGCAGCAGCGTGACACCAATGTGGCGGAGAGTGTGCAACACTCTCTACTGTGCAACTCGGCTTCAATTTTTTTTTGTCACGTCAGTCACAAAATGGTACAAAAATACAGAAAAATTAAGATTGGGGGGTAATAGGTCACCCGCAAATATTGGGTGCATTATAATTAATTTGGCTATACGTTGGGGGATTTTTATGTATTTTCCCACAAATTAAACACAAATAAAAAAAATGAAATAAACTGTTGTGATAGAAAGTTCAGAAATTAAATACTCCAATATATTATCATTTGATCGTGTTTGAGGATTGGGACTCTACGAAATTGATGGCATATGTCCTGTATGCACATGTCCTGTTGGACATGAAACTACTTCTCTGTTTTTACCATTTTCAAGTTTCGGTGGGTAGGGGCTGATCATTTTTTTCTCTCTCCTCTGCTCTCTCTCTCTCTCTCTCTCTCTCTCTCTCTCTCTTCTGGTCTCTCCCAACGGTAAGGTAAGATCTGCCCCCACCCGCCACCCCGTCCGTCGACCATACGTCATCACTGTTCAGGTGACGCCGGCGACCAGGTAACGCCGACTACTTTTCCGGCCAGATTTACTTTTCTTCTCTCTTTCCTTTTCTTCTTCTCCTCTTCTTCTTCTCTTCTCCTTTTTCCCCTTTTTTATCTGCTTCTGGCGCTGCCAGTACGCCGCTGCGCCATCGCCGGCGAATTTTTCCGGCAACATTTTTCGGCCAGCCCTCTCTTTCTCTCTCCTTTTTCCTTTTTCTTTTCTTGTTCTTTTTTTTTTATTTTTCCCCCCTCTTCTCTTCTCCCTTTCAGGTATTTTTGAACATTTTTCCGGCAGTGAACAGTAACTCGACCGTGAACAGTGTTTCCCGGCGGCGACCAGGTTCAGTTCAACTGGAGTTGGTACCTCCGGTTGCCATATCCATTATTTGTCCATACACTTGTAGTTACATTTTGCTGACTTTAGACCTTTGAATAATTTATTTGTTCATACTCATTTTTGTGGCTTTGGTTAGTGATGGTAGACTAGGGTCATGTTCTCGTTCGGGGACGGAGGCGAGAGTTAGGAGGGGTAAGTGGGTTAAAGGAGCGTCTAGGTTGAGAGTAGGTTCTTGGAACATTGGGACGTTAACGGGGAAGTCCATAGAGCTAGTTAAGATTCTTAAGAAGAGGAAGATTAATATAGCTTGTGTCTAAGAGACCAATGGGTAGGTCCTAAAGCTAAGGAGGTAGACGGGTATAAGCTGTGGTTCTCTGGTAGGTCGAAGTATAGAAGTGGGGTGGCATTTTAGTAGATAGTGAATTAAGGGATCAGGTGGTAGAGGTTAGGAGAGCCACTGATAGGATGATGTCGATTAAAGTGGTCGCTAAAGGGCTCACTTTGAACATTATTAGTGCATATGCGCCGCAAGCGGGCCTAGGCAAGGAGGAGAAGAGGCGCTTTTGGGAGGATTTGGACGAGTTAGTGGGAGGCATACCGCCTACTGAGAAGTTAGTCGTGGGAGGTGATTTCAATGGGCACATCGGGCCTATTTCGGGAGGTTATGATGATGTGCATGGAGGCTTTGGTTTCGGGGACAGGAATGAAGGAGGAGTCTCACTTTTGGATTTTGCAAGAGCTTTCGGGTTGGTGATAGCCAATTCGAGTTTCCCAAAGAAGGAGGAACACTTGGTAACCTTCCGTAGTTCAGTGGCTAAGACTCAAATAGACTTTTTACTCCTTAGGAAGGACGATAAAGGTCTGTGCAAAGACTGTAAGGTCATTCCGAGCGACTATCTTACAACCCGACATAAGCTCCTGGTGATGGATTTAGGGATCAAGATGACGAGGAAGAAGAGGGTCGTGGATGACCGACCTAGGATCAGATGGGGGAGTTTGACCACGACTAGTGCCCTGGAGATGGGAGAGAAATTGAAGGTTATGGGGGCCTAGGATAGTAGTGGGGATACAACCAGTATGTGAGATAGGACGGCTAGTTGCATTAGGGCGGTAGCAAGGGAAGTGTTGGGGGTCTCGACAGGTAGTCGTGGTCAGCATCGAGGGGACTGGTGGTGGAATGGAGAAGTTCAAGGGAAGGTGGAGGAAGCAAAGAAGGAGGCGTATGCGAAGTTGATAGAAAGCAAGGATGAAGTGTAGAAGCGGACGAATAGGAAACTTTATAATATGGCGAGGAAGGAGGCGAAGTTGGCGGTTTCGACGGCAAAAACGGCAACTTTTGAACGCCTTTATGCTGAACTAGAAGAAAAAGAAGGGGATCAGAAATTGTTCAGGCTAGCTAAGGCGAGGGAGAGAAAGGCACGTGATGTGGATAAAGTGAAGTGCATCAAGGACGAGCATGGAAAAGTATTGGTAGAGGAGACTCTCATTAGACGGAGATGGCAGTCATACTTCTCCAAACTCTTGAATGAAGAAGAGGACAAAGATATTGTGTTGGGAGATTTAGAACATACAAGAAGGCGTCACGATTTTGGGTATTGCAGGAGTATTAAGGTTGAGGAGGTTAAGGGTGTTGTTCGTAGGATGCACAGGGGAAGAGTGACCGGACCTGACGAAATTCCTGGGGAATTTTGGAAGAGCGCAGGCCCGGTAGGTTTGGAGTGGCTGACTAGGTTGTTTAATGTCATCTTTAAGACGACAATGATGCCTGAAGAATGGAGGTCGAGTGTAATGATCCCTCTATACAAGAGCAAGGGAGATATCCAGAGTTGCAACAACTATAGAGGTATCAAGCTGCTAAGCCATACTATGAAAGTGTGGGAAAGGGTGGTGGAGATGAGGGTGAGGAAAGGCGTGTCTATTTCAGATAACCAGTTCGGATTCATGCCGGGACGCTCAACTACAGAAGCCATCCATCTTGGAGGAGACTGGTGGAGCAGTATAGGGAGAGGAAGAGGGACTTACACATGGTATTCATCGACCTAGAAAAGGCTTATGACAAAGTTCCAAGAGAGATCCTATGGAGATGGTTGGAGGCTAAAGGTGTACCTGTGGCATACATTAGGGTGATCAAGGACATGTATGAGGGAGCCAAAACCAGGGTAAGGACAGTAGGAGGAGACTCAGAGCACTTTCCAGTTGTGATGGGGTTGCATCAAGGATCAACTCTTAGTCCGTTTTTATTTGCCTTGGTGATGGATGGATTGACGCGGCAAATTCAAGGTGAGGTGCCCTGGTGTATGCTTTTCGCGGATGACATAGTCCTGATCGACGAGACTCGTAGCGGAGTTAACGCTAAGCTGGAGGGTTGGAGACAAACTCTAGAGTCTAAAGGGTTTAAGCTGAGTAGGACCAAGACAGAGTACTTAGAGTGTAAGTTTAGTGAAGCACCTTAGGAGGCTGGCTTGGAAGTGAGGCTTGGTACCCAGGCCATCCAGAAGAAAAGTAGTTTCAAGTATCTTGGGTCTATTATGCAAGGCAGCGGGGAGATTGACGATGATGTCACACATCGTATTGGGGCAGGGTGGAAGAAATGGAGGCTTGCTTCCGGAGTGCTATGTGACAAGAAGGTGCCACCACAACTTAAGGGCAAGTTCTACAAAGTGGTGGTTAGACCGACTATGTTGTATGGGGCAGAGTGTTGGCCAGTTAAGATCTCTCACGTTCAAAATATGACAGTTGCCGAGATGAGAATGTTGAGATGGATGTGTGGCCACACCAGGAGTGATAGGATTAGGAATGAGGATATTTGGGATAAGGTGGGAGTGGCCTCGGTGGAAGACAAGATGCGAGAAGCGAGATTGAGATGGTTTGGGCATGTGAAGAGGAGAGACACAGATGCCCCAGTGCGGAGGTGTGAGAGGTTGGCCATGGATGGTTTCAGACGAGGTAGAGGTAGGCCGAAGAAGTATTGGGGAGAGGTAATTAGACACGACATGGCGCAGTTACAGCTTACCGAGGACATGACCTTAGATAGGAGGGTTTGGATGACTCAGATTAGGGTAGAAGGCTAGTAGATAGTCTCATTATCCTGTCTTATTAGTAGTCGCATTATCGTAGTATAATTTCTTGTGCTCTGATTTATGCTATTATCTGTTATTTCCTGTGCTTTGATTATTCTATGTTATCTGTGTCGCTTGCGTTATCTCATTTCCATATCGCTTTGAATCTCTTAGCCTTATCTGACCTCTTTTTATGCTTTTTTATTGAGTCGAGGGTCTTTCGGAAACAGCTATCCTACCTTGGTAGGAGTAAGGTCTGCGTACACTCTACCCTCCCCAGACCCCAGGTTGTGGGATTTCACTGGGTTGTTGTTGTTGGTCTAGTCGAGAGAATTCGTAATAAGTCGAAAATTATTTAAATTTTTTCTTACTACTTTAAGAATTACTAATTAGTTATACAGTCAAACCTCTCTATAACAGCATAGTTGGGTTCGAAATTTTTCAGCTGTTATAGAGAATGACTGTTATACACCTATAACAACATTGACATTTAAATAATGCTTCGCTGTTATAGGCAAAAAAGATGCATAAATCTAATTTTCATTTTTAATTGTCAAATTCTAAGCTTAATCACACTTTGTGTAACGAAGGAAAATCGTTTAATGATGAAAAAATATATATTCATATGATATTTTTTGTCATAAATAGTGTATTAAATGATCAAATATTTGGTCAAAATTCCACTCTTATTATTGTTAATCCTAGATATTCTATTTTTATAAAGATGGTTAATTATTATATTACCAAAAAAAGAAGATAGCTGTTATATGGGGGGTAATTTTACAAAGAGCGTACTACTATAAAGTTGGTTGTTGCTGTTATAGAGAAGTAAAATATAACATAAAAAATCGGTTCCGAAAAATCTTAGCTGTTATATAGAGGTGCTGTTATATGCGGGTGCCGTTATAGAAAGGTCTGACTGTACTAATATTCTATATTCTTTGTTAGCTAGACTTATTTTTTTTTCTTTTTGACTTGAGGTCAAATGTTGGACTATATACTTTGTATTAGAGGCGGATCTAGGATTTAAACTCTACGGGTTCAATCTTTTAAATTTTTAGCATTGAACCATTATATTTCTAACGTTATGGGTTCATATCTACTATTTCTTATAATTTTAGTAAATATTTACTCAAAACTATGTATATATACTTGTTAAGGAGAAATATTTACGAAACGTAACGATAGTTTTCCTTATTTACAAAACATAACGATATATTACGAAACATGACGGATTTTCATATATTTTTCGTTTTTTTATTTTTTTTCCAGAAAATATATATATTTTTTATATAAAAAATATTTTTATTTTAAAAAAAATAATTTTTTTATATATATTGTTTAATTTTTTTTTGGCTCAAAGGCTTAAAAAATTATCTCAAATTTCTGTGTATGAAAGTTGTATGAAAAATGTATGAAATATGTATGTGTGAACGAAATTTTTAATATAATTTTCATATACAAAATTTTGAGCGAAAACTTTAAGCTTTGAATATTGTATGAAAATTGTAGTTGTATTAATTTTCCAGAAACCTAATATGAACTTTATATACAAAAAATGTGAATGAAATTCTAAGTCTTGAGGGAGATATACACATTTCATACTATTCTCATGCATAAAATTTTGAGCGTAATTTAAGCCTTGATCAAGATATACACATTTCATACGTTCTTCATACATAAAATTTGAGCGAACTTTTTAAGCCTTGAGCAAGATATACATATTTCATACACAAAAATTTGAGCGATTATTTTAAGTCTTGAATATTGTATCAAAGTTGTATACAATGTTATTGTAGTTGTATTAATTTTACAGAAATCTAACATGAACTTTATACACGGAAATGTGAGCGAAATTTTAAGACATGAGCAAGATACAAATTTCATATTGTTTTCATACACACAATTTTGAGCGAATTTTTTAAGCCTTGAACGAGATATACACATTTCATACATTTTTCATACTGTTTTCATACACTAAATTTTGAGCAAACTTTTTAAGTCTTGAGCGAGATATACACATTTCATACGACTTTCATACATAAGTTTTTGAGCGAAAAAAAATATTAATTTAAAAAAAAAAAAAAAATTGAAAAAAATGTTTTTTTTTTTTTTTTTAAAAAAAATTAATTTTTTTTTTTTTAAATATAAAAAATTAAAAAATATAAAGCATGTTTTGTATAGGATTTGTAATGTTATGTTTTGTAAATATAAAACTATCGTCACGTTTCGTAAATATTTTTCCTTAAGATGTATATATATGTCAAAAACCCTTTAAATTTATACCCCGCATTGAAAGTTTGGGATTCAAACCCCTACTAAACGTGCTCCATCCGCCTCTGTGACTGTATACTCCGAGAATCCCAGTTATATACATATTGACTTACTGTGATCTCAATTCTCAACTTTAGCACTTAAAAAAAAATAAAACCTTTATAATTTAGTGTGATGCAATGATTTTACTAAGTATCTTTAATATTCCTCAGTAGTTACAGAACCGACAATTTATAATTTAGCGATGACGAAAGTTCCCCAAGAATATTACTCTAATTTAGTTGTGCAAACTTGCAGCTTTGAGTGAGTTTAATAGTTTTAAAATTTTGATGATGTACATTAATATATTACTGAAAAAATGATTAAATTTGTCCATATATTATCCGAAATTAAGTAATGTTTCCATACGTGAAACTTTTGGTCTACTATTACCCGCCTTAAGGAAAAAGACTCATTTTTTACCCTTGACTCCTAATGAAGCTCCAATCTGGGAGAAATTTTAAATCATAATAAAAGGTTGAGGGATAAATTCAAACTTTTTTTTTTCCTCCAAGAATTTGAACACAAAAAATATACACAGTTCACAGTGGCCCTCCGCTAATGATAAGGACAAATACGAGATGATTTGCTAACGACAAGGGTATCATGAACAAAAAAATGTAATAGAGAACAAAATTAATAACAATTTCAAATAGTACAAAAGCAAATTTGAACATTTTCCCTATATTATTAAGTGCAAAATTAATAGGTATTTTCGACAGGATCTGAACTTGATTATTTCTTGGTTTAATTACTCAAAAGAAGGGAAATGAAAGGAAAATTTCTATCATCAAGCGTTGCGGTGCGGTGCGATAAATATGACCCCTTGTTCCTTAACAAAAGTTTTGAATTTAAGCCTTGTAAATGGAAAAAAATTCTACCAGAAAACATTTTTCTGTTTAATAAATCTTACTCGACGTGAATTTAAATCAACAGAGTCCCAAAACAGGTACTGAATAACTGATGGAGACGAAGAAGAAAAGATCTTTCCCACTTTCAAAATCTAAATCTTATAGTCTCAAACACTTTTTCACCCACCGACCCACAAGAGAAAAAGGCAAAAGAAATGTTCTAATACTAGTTACCCACGATTTATCCTTCTCCCATAAGCGCTCATAATTACCAAATTTAGCTTTTTCCAGCCATCATGTGCTAAGATAAAAGGAGAAATTGGATTATTAGGGAAAACATGTGGGAAGAGGAATAATGATAGTGATCATATCTTTTTATTCATGTGTAATCTGTACTGTGGATATTTTATTAATCATTCAGTTGGTCAAATGGACTTTAATTTGATGAGATCAAGAAGAGTATAATATTAGTCATTCAAGGTTAATACTAGTAAATTTGCAAAACTAGGAGATTTCTATGTAATCCCAAGAACTTATAAAGGGATGAATGTAAATCTACTCTTGTGTAAATAGGACTTAAAGTTCGAAAGTTTAAATTACCTAATAATTTTTTTTAGGCTAATGCAATTTAAGTCTAAATTGTGACATCAATGAAACTACTTGAGGACAACTAGAGTAAAATTTTTTTTTTTTTTTTTTTAAAAAAGAGAGAAACTGAATTTCATAAATTCTACTATCGCAATTCGCAAATGTTGGTAAAACAGGGGTTATTAACCGTATTTTATATGTTTCTAATTTATTTACTTCTTTCAAGGATATTTAAACATTTATCTTTAATAAATTGACACTATTTCAAAATCACATTTTCCCACTGAATTTCCTACTGAAAAATGTCAGTGGCTATTCCTATTGAATGTCGGTTGGAAAAACCTAAACAGTAGTGTTTTCACACGGAAAAATTAGAAAGCTTCCCAGCGTTTCAATGGGGAAGGGTTTCCCACCATGCGTTTTTCCAGTGAGCTGGTTCTGTGGGAATGAGATGATAAAATTATGTTTTATAACTCAATTTTGCCACTAAATGTCGGTGGGAAAAATCTTTATTTCTAGTAGTGTGAGAATCTACTCTCAGAATAGGAAATTCTTCCTACATCAAGCACTAAGATATCTTTAACATTTAATTAGATTGGGAATTATTCAAATCAATAATAGACACTACTAGAAAACAAGGGATTAGCTAGCGACAGACAAAACTTCGTAACTATGCAAAAATCTCATGCTAATCTCATTTAGCTACGAATTAGCGACGAATTATAAGAAAATCTAATTAGCGAGGAGCTATTTAGCGACGAATTAGCTAAGAATTACCGACAAATTCCTTAGCTAATTCCATGTTGAGAAAAGCTTGTTACTTTCGTTTCCTGTAATCTAAGTGAAGTCACAAACCTATCTATTTATTTTGTTCCGTTATAGTTATAGTCCAACTATTTGTCTATTTCTTAAGTTTCAAGAGAAATTTGTAACTTTTTTGGACGAAGTTATTTGATTATCCTTTTTCCCTGATGAATGATGAGTAAATATTCCATACAAATGCTTTCGATCAGTGATCAGCTTTAAACATCTCTGCTAGGAATATTCTTTCCTTTTAACCTTTCAAAGTCATAAAGAGAGAAAAAGATGGAAAAAAATAAATTAAAAGAGCATTTCTCTTATCTCTCACCCATTCACAAGGGATATCCTTTCTCCTTTTTCTTGATTTTGAATTAAATATTTTCTGCAGAGCTTTTTATTTGAGATTGCTACATAATCTACAAACTGCAGCATGCTTTTTTCCTTTCTTGTGCCCTTTATTCCCTTTAATTGCACGAATGAGGATTTAATTATATATAAGTAGACAAGCATGCGTTAAACCTTAATCTTGATATCTATCACTCGATTTTATTATAATTAATGGCTGTCTACTTACCAAACAACTTTTTACTCTTGTGAATTCCATCACGATGTTGATCTTTCGGTTAGAGTCCAATGAGTCAACTCATCATTCATAATTTGACTCTAATTTTGTACACTATACAAAAGTTTAATTTTTGTTGTAGCCATTAATAAATTTTGGGGCATGATTAGCAATTTAACACTTTTGTTTTTCAAGTAATATGACTGTGAACATGTTGTCATATTCATTGAAAATTTCCAAGTTTGAGAATTGAAGCCGGTTTTATAGTCATTTTAAGAAACGTTGAAAAAGAGAAGTTCTTACCTCCCAAGATTGTGATAAAATGAATGGCAATCCTTCACCTCAAAAAGATGACTTGAGTTTGGGCTAGCTCTTAGAATGAAATCTGTAAATATTAATGTTAAAGTTAATGTTTTAATTAATTTTGAAACATTTCATCTGATAAAAGTTTTCCAAACTAAATGAATGTGAATTTGAAGATACATTCTTCATTTAGTATTTTACGTTTTAGGTTCTTGAAAGTTACATGAAAGTTGCATGTAATTTAAGAAAAATTCATGAACCTATTTTAAATCCTATTTAATGAAAACTTTTATGTTATGTAATTTTTATCCTATAAATAGTGTTTCATTCTTTTGGAAAAGGTAAGCACTTGAAGAAAACAATTTCCCCTTAAAACTTTAGAGAGACATTGATCAAAAGGTGAAATCACCAATTCAAGAATAGAAGAGCAACTTTCTTGAATGCTACTTGTTGTGGCTTAGTTGAATCCCGAAGATAGAGTTGTTATTTATTCTTCCGTTTGCTCGTGGGAGAGACTCCAACTATCTTCAAGAAACGTCTTAACGTGCCTCTAAGCCAAGCAAGTTTATTTTGGATTTCTTTTATTATTATCATTCTTGTTCTAACAATTTGAAGATAGTTGTCTCTATGGCTACTACATCAACATTGAATGGTGTTCCATCTCTACCTAATCCTAATTTTGAAATATTCGATGGCAAAGACTTTCCTAGATGGCGTGGAAAGATGGAATTCTTTTTAAGACGATTGAAGTTGGCATATGTTCTTGAACAACCTTGTCCTAATGCTCCTGGTTCTGAGGTAGCAACTGACGAGGCTACTTTGATTAAAGAACAAATTGCCAAGTGGAAAGATGATGATTATTTATGTAAGAATTATATTCTTGGAAAAATGTCCAACAAATTTTATGATCAATATTATACCAAGAGCAAATTTGCTAAGGATATTTGGGACGCTCTCCAAAATATCTATTTGGCGGAAGAGGCGAGTTCAACGAAATTTCTTGTGTTTCAAACTATATGGAGTTCAAACTGGTTGATGGTAAGTCAATCACTGAACAAATGCAAGGATTCCAACTTATAGCTAATAAAATTGCTATCTCTGGAATTGCTCTTGATGAAAATTTTCATGTTGGTGCTATTGTCTCGAAACTTTCTTCCTCGTGGAAAGAATACAGAAGCAAACTCTTACACAAGAAAGAAGATTTGACTCTTGAGCAATTGTTGCAGCATTTGCAAATTGAACAAGAGACTCGATATCGTGACAATAATATTTTGAAGGAAACCGTCATGAAAGCTCATGTGGTTGAAGAAAAATCAACCAAGAAGGAATCTGTTAATAAGAAAATTCCAAAGGCAAAGAGAAGTACAAATTTTAAGCGTACCAGTACCAATTCTAAGTCGGTTGAATGTTACCACTGTCACAAATTTGGTCACTATGCGCGTGATTGTAAAATTCTTAAAGCTGAAAAGAAGAAAGAAAGGGCAAATAATCGGGGAAAAGATGAATTTGTAGCAATGGTTACCGAAGCATTTGTAGCAGGAAAACAAGTGGAATGGTGGATAGACACTGGCGCAACTCGTCATATATCAGGTGATCGAAATGCTTTCAAGACCTATGAATTAGTGGGGGACGATAAATTTTTGTATATGGGAAACTCGTCCTCTGCTAAGGTTGTGGGAAAAGGAACTGTTGAATTGAAGTTTACTTCCGGAAAGATAGTCACGCTGATGGACGTATTGCATGTTCCTGAAATTCGGAAGAACTTGGTGTCAGGTACGCTTCTTTCGAAGCATGGTTTTAGAATGATTTTTGAGGCAGATAAATTTATACTTTCTAAAAATGGCATATTTGTTGGAAAAGGCTATGCTACAAATGGAATGTTCAAACTCAATATTGATAATGAAAATATTTCTGCTTATATTATAGAGTCTCTAGATTTATGGCATGAACGTCTTGGTCATGTGAATTTTAGATCCATACAACTTATGGTGAAAAATGGATTAATTAAGGACTGTGGAAAAGATCATACTACTAAGTGTCTTACTTGTAGTAAATGCAAGATAACAAAGAAACCTTTTAAGACGGTTGAAAGGACATCCACACTTTTGGAATTAATTCACACCGATATATGTGAGATGGATTGTTTGTGACGTCATGGTAAGAGATATTTTATCACTTTCATTGACAATTACTCAAGATATACGTATGTCTTTCCATTAAGAACAAAAGATGAGGCATTTGAGTCTTTCAAAACATATAAAGCAGAAGTTGAAAATAAATTGAGTTTGAAGATTAAATCAATTAGATCTGATAGAGGTGGAGACTATTTAAAATCAGATTTTATTGATTTTTGTGAAAAAGAAGGCATTGAAAAACGAATGACTACATCTTATACACCACAACAAAATGGTGTAGCAGAAAGGAAAAATAGGACTTTCATAGAAATGGTTAATTCTATGCTTTATGGATCTGGTATGCCTGGAAATTTGTGGATTGAAGCCTTATTTTCAGCCTGTCATATTTTGAATCGAATACCTTCCAAGAAACTTGAGGCATCCCCTTATGAACTTTGGAAGAACCGAAAGCCAAATATAAATTATTTTAAAGTATGAGGTTGTTTGGCTCATGTTAGATTACCAGATCAACATTTGGCTAAGGTTGGATATAGAGGAGTAGATTGTGTGTTTATTGGTTATTCTCAGACCAGTAAGGCTTATAGATTCTTAAATCTTGGGACTCCAAGTCCTCACACAATTATTGAATCTTTACATGCTAAATTTTTTGAGCATATATTTCCTAAGAAAAAAGAATCTTTAGAACAAGATGCAAGTTCTTTTACATCTCCTCTTAAAAGGAAAACAGTTGAGTCCGTGGAAGAAAGCCATCTGAAGCGCAATATAAGATCAACCCAGCCAAAGAACTTTGGACCTGATTTTCAAGTTTATTTGGTTGAAAAAAATCCTGAAAGTTACGCTGAAGCAGTATCTTCCCATGATGCTCCTTTTTGGCGTGAAGTTATTGATGATGAAATGCATTCTATCATGCCAAATAATACATGGATTTTATCAAATCTTCCTCCTGAGTGTAAACCTATTGGTTGTAAATGGATTTTTAAGAAGAAATTAAAATCTGATGGTACTACAGATAAGTACAAAGCTCGCTTGGTAGCAAAAGGTTTTACTCAAATGAAAGATATTGATTATTTTGATACTTTTGCACCTGTAGCTCGGATGACTTCTATTCGGCTCTTGATTGCTTTAGCAGCAATTCATAATATGATAATTCATCAAATGGATGTGAAGACTGCGTTTTTGAATAGAGATCTAGATGAAGAAGTTTACATGAAACAACCAGAGGGGTTTATCATTCCTGGTCAGGAACATAAAGTTTGTAAGCTTCTTAAATCTCTTTATGGATTAAAACAAGCTCCAAAGCAATGACATGAGAAATTTAGAAAGACCATAATTTCTAATGGCTACTCAATCAATGGTGGCGATATATGCATATTCAGTAAATTTCAAGAACATTCTGGAGTTATAATCTGTCTCTATGTGGATGACATGTTGATCTTTGGAACTGATATCAAAAGAGTTAAAGAAACAAAATCATTTCTTGCTTCTCAGTTTGAAATGAAAGATCTTGGAGAAGCTGATGTAATTTTTGGCATTAAAATTGTGAGATCAGCTAATGGTTTGACTCTTACTCAAGCAAGTTATATTGAGAAAGTTCTGAAGAGGTTTGGTCATTTTGATGACAAGCCTGCTCCTACACCATTTGATCCTAGCATCAAACTAGTGCGAAACTCTAGCGACGTTCCTGATCAATTGACGTATTCTCAGATTGTTGGGAGTCTTATGTATGTCATGCATTGTACCAGGCCAGATATTGGTTATGCAGTAGGAACTTTGAGCAAGTTTACTAGTAACCCCGGAGTTGAACATTGGAATGCCTTAATTCGTGTTTTAAGGTATCTAAAGGGCACGATTAATAATGGCCTACATTATTCTACCTTTCCAGCAGTTATTGAAGGCTATAGTGATGCTACTTGGAATTCTGATCCAAATGACTCTAAATCTATTACTGCTTGGATTTTCACTTTGGCCGGAGCAGCAATCTCTTGGAAATCAAAGAAGCAGACATGTATTACTCACTCAACCATGGAGTCAGAATTTATAGCTATGTCTTCTGCTGGAGAAGAAGCTGACTGGATTCGAAGTATGCTAATAGATATTCCTATGTAAAGTAAGCCAATGCCACCTTTGACTATCTATTGTGATAATAAAGCTGCTATTTTTCGGGCTTCAAGTGATTGTTACAATGGCAAATCGAGGCAAGTTCGTCTCAAACACAATCATGTGAAAAGACTATTGGAGGATGGCATGATATCGCTTCAATATGTGAAGTCCAGATTTAATCTAGCTTATCTAAAGGATTAGGCAAAGAGTTAGTAATGGAAACTTGTAAAGGGATGGGAATAAAGCCTGTTGTAAATTAATTGTACTTTATGGTAACCCTACCTAATGATGTAATCTTAGGTTCAAAGGGAAAAACAAGCAAAGTTACAATTGTGGAGCACATCAATAAAATTTCCATTTCTTCAAAGAGTGAGTAAATATGCATAGGTTGAGATTCTATTCTCTTAATAAATCTATAAGACCGATCTCGGTTGGAGTTAGTATGACGACTCTTGATAGATTTACCAATATTCATACTGTAGAGGAGGATGAGATTATATTCTCTTAATAAGTCTATAAACCTGTATCGGTTGGAGTGTGTAGGAACCCTCTTGATAGATTTACCGACACTTTACTGTAAAGGAGGATGAGATTAAATTCTCTTAATGAATTCATAGACTATTTGGTCGGAGTATGCAAAGTTACTCTTGATGAATTCACCGCGCTAAGTGCGAAGTGAAGGCTTCAATAAGATTTTTAACAGGGAAATCTTAAAGCACTTAGTTTAAAGGATTCAGGACACATGGCCGTAAGGTGTCAAAGGATTACGATTTTCACCGGAACATAGTAATGTGCGTGGAAATTTTTCTACTTCATTTAATGATCTACTTAGTTCAAGATTCGTTCAGTAAGTAGTCAATGATTTAGAATGTATTCACTAGCTAATGGTTCAAGTCCAAAAGACACCATTATTGATGCATATTACTAGATTAATGTCTCAAAAATATTTTCAAAATTTCTTGAAACAAGTGGGGGATTGTTAAGTTAATGTTTTAATTAATTTCGAAACATTTCATCTGATAAAAGTTTTCCAAACTAAATGAATGTGAATTTGAAGATACATTCTTCATTTAGTATTTTACCTTTTAGGTTCTTGAAAGTTACATGAAAGTTGCATGTATTTTAAGAAAAATTCATGAACCTATTTTAAATCCTATTTAATGAAAACTTTTATGTTATGTAATTTTTATCCTATAAAAAGTGTTTCATTCTTTTGGAAAAGGTAAGCACTTGAAGAAAACAATTTCCCCTTAAAACTTTAGAGAGACATTGATCAAAAGGTGAAATCACCAATTCAAGAATAGAAGAACAACTTTCTTGAATGCTACTTGTTGTGGCTTAGTTGAATCCCGAAGATAGAGTTGTTATTTATTCTTCCGTTTGCTCGTGGGAGATACTCCAACTATCTTCAAAAAACGTCTTAACGTGCCTCTAAGCCAAGCAAGTTTATTTTGGATTTCTTTTATTATTATCATTCTTGTTCTAACAATTAATACAGGCCATCAAATAAAATTGAGGAGGACTTACTCTCACCTGATGCTTACACTAAAAACAATAGCGCATAAAGGATTTTACACAAGTGGTGTTTTTTTTTTTTTTTTTTGTGGGGTGTGCTAGGCTCGTGTAATAGTGCAATGCATGAGCGACGCTTGAAAGCCCAGGTAGCAAGCTACCTTGGTGGACTCTCCCCCTTAAAAAAATTGAGTTAATATCTTGTGGATCGATGACCCACAAGTGATGTTAACATATATATTGTCAAGATTTTTTGTACACGAGTTCGGGTTTGAGAAGTTTAAGATTTTACTTCTATCTCAAATTAATTTAATTCTACGTTATTTTTCAAGAATGCTGCCATATTGGTTTATTATGCACGCACACAAAATGACTAAACCTTTTTCTCCGTTCAGGATTCTTTGATTTGAAGATGTTGTTGGTAACGTCAACATCCTGCCTAAGCACAAGTGATGAGTGGGAAATGACCCCGATAAGAATCATAATTGAACTTAAGCGCTTGCATGATGGACTTAATTAAGAGATAAAGTTGCGTTTTTTTTTATCAACTATAATTAATTTTTCGAGGGTTTATCAAAAACAGTTTTTTTATCTTTCATAGTAGGGATAAAATCTGCGTGCACTTTATCCTTTCCGGACCTTATTTATGGGATTACACTTGGTATGTTGTCGTTGTTGTTGATAGTAGTAATTAAGCGCTTGATCTAATTTTGCCACTACATCAAAACATTAAATGCAGAGGGTGTATTTTACCCGAACTATAGAAGTATGAAACAACCATCCTAATTAATGCAACTACCAACAACACAAGCAGACTTGCAAGGCACAGAGAAAGCAGCTCGAAACTGTGCGGGAAGATTCTCTCGTGCGAACAAATCTGAAAAAATTAAGGGTAGCTGTCAGGTAAGCTATTGTACTATTTGTATAGTAAGAATTTTGTAACCCTAAAAGAGGATCAAAGTATGCATGTTGTTATAATGAAAGCCATTCATATTGTTACCAACCTGGATTGGTCTGGATGGTGTCCGACCGGCTCAGTTCCCTCATTTTCACTTTTCTCTGAACATAACTAGTACGCAAGAGTAAACAAAAGATGAAATTTATTTTTCCAAATGTAAATGGGTTAGATTAAATAAATTTTTGAAAAAGGTGGATCCAAAGTGCTCCTTTAATAACAGAATAATGAAAGTATCACCAAGAATCGAGGAAGTTTCACTTTAGATAAATGGATATGGATTATGATTTTTGACAACCTAAATAACAAACAGGTTCGGGTTAATGGTTGGATATTTGCTGAGTAATATTTGGTAGAAATGAATTTTTAGTCCTTGATAATTTATTTATTTTTTAGTTTTATGATTTTTTTATAAGAGATCTTCATTTTTTACACATAAGAGATCTGACAAAAACACATAATAGATCTGAAAATTCCATTTCCTTCTATTCAAATTGTAAGAGGGAAAAATATATCATTTCTTCGGAATATATCTTATTGTACAACATCCAAATTAAAAACTAATCAAATTCTTCTAACATTACGGCCTTTACCATAACAATGCAGTGTATACGGTAAAAACCGGATAAGTGTAAACCGGTGAGACAAGGATCCGAAGGAAGAAGAGGACAAAAGCATATATGAAGACTTTCGTTCTGAACCGGAGGAGCGCTATGACCGGGGCTAAGCAGAGGCACCATTTGACCCGGTTTCTTCATCACCGGGTCGGTCGAGGCCGTTAGTCCGATTATCCGTGGTCGTTGGTTCGGAAGAGTCGTTGCACTTGATCCACACGTCGGTAGCGTCCTGCCATGGTCAACCACCAACCATGCGTGTGTCAGACAGTACGGCCAACCTAACCCACTCAGAACTGTCCTTTCTCTTATTTTTTAATGATTAGTATTGTATGAAGCCCATGAAGGCAACATTATAAATAGAGCTCATCCCTCTCCTTTGAGGGGGTTGGCTTCCACACATCAAGATCACTTTGTAATAGCAATATATATATATATATATATATGAAATCTCTCTCTCAAACGCCTGCTTTCGGTCATATTTGTTGCATTTATTTCTTGCATTACTTCAATCGAGTACACTCTTACACTAGTGAGCATACAAGCATATCGCAAATCATCAATTGTCATTGCTCTCGTCTTATTATATCCACATTTACATCTTTCTTTTATCAAGTAGATTAAGGCTAAACCACATATCTTATACCCACTCACAAATTTAATTGATTATCCAAATTCGGGGTAAACATGCCGTCCACAAATCCAATTATTTCGTGAATTGGAGTATAAATTGATAAAAAAAATTGGTTGGATCAATTTGAAAAGTCAAACAAAACATGCTATTAATAGGACGAGACTAGGTTAAGCTCATTTTCTAAAATCACACATACCATCTTATTCCCGCCTTAATTATTTGACTAATAGTACTTTACTAAAGCCAAATTAAAGTAAAACTAATCATTACTGTGTGAGCTAGTTACCGAAGGGAAAATATTTTAATAACATTATTTGTATAGGCCATGGATCCAAAGAAAATCTTGCTAGAGCTCTTTTTACATGACATAGCATGGCTGTCAGGAAGAGCCATCTTTTAAGGTTACAAAAGGCTAAGAATATATAGGGGTTTTAAAATATTCTCAATCTTTTTTTCTTTAAAAAAAACTTGAAGAATTTTTAGAATGATGATGGTCTCAATTGAGGGGGGACACAATGTCTCTAAAAGCAAAGAATATGATAGGAAAGCCCAGGCCACACTTGAGCTAGCTTTGCGAGTGGAAACCTCACTGGAAACACTTCATTAGTTGATTTAATTAAAACATTAATTGTCTTAAGAGACATTATAATTAACTCAATCGTACTATTAGCTTCCATAAGAAATTTTATGTCAATTTTCCGGGAAAAAAAAGGTGAACGAGAAAAAAAAAGATTTCTACTGCTTTTTGACATTAATGTTTCTCGACAGATACAAGTGCTGAACATTCTTTTCTTTTCTTTCCGTTTTCTTTTTGATCGATTGTGGACCAAATGGTTCACTTAATTTCTTGATTAAAGGATGGAAAGTTTTAAAAAGGCCAGATTATAAACCCTTGAGAGTGCCCCTCAATGGAAGTTTTTTTTTTTTTTTTTTGAAATTTGTGTTAGCTATTGGGAAAGCGGAGAGAACATAATATACTAACTAATCATCAAACTATAGAACTTGGCTTATGTATGGATTATTGCTGAGAAAAGGATCAAAATCATCCATAATGTTTGGGTTTGGATCAAAATCATACATATTTTTTCGCATGGAGCACTAATAGTACATTATATTTGCATAAGTGGTGCACTTTTAGTCAAACTCCCAAATAAATTTAATGGAAAAGAACAAAAATGCCCCTGAACTTTTAGAAAAGGTATAAAAATACCCTTTATTCATCTATTTTGCTAAAACTACCCCTCAATTCAACTTTTTGTCTCATTTATTCCCCTTGACTACGGACAACACTAATTTTTTTTTAAAAAAAAAATTAAATTGCACATGACATTTTATTACAGAAAAATTGATTTATTCTTTTAAAAAGAAATCTGAAACCTTGGAATTTTTTAAAATTAGAATTATTTTTAAATTTGGAAAACTTTTTTTTAACGAGTAAAACCTTGACTAACGGACAACACTAATTTTTTTTCTTTTCAAAATGTGAAAAATTGGATTTTTATAAAAATCTGAAAAAATTAAAATTTTTATGGAAAAACTGTGTTTATAAAAAAACCAGAAAACTATCTTTTTTTAAATCTAGAAGAAAATTATGGAGTATTAGTTTTGCACATTTTACTTAAAAAAACAATCAGTTTTTCAGATTTAAAAATTGAATTTTCTAAAAAAAAAATGGGGTTTCCACCCGTTAAAAAACGTTTTCCAAACTTAAAAAAATTCCACATGTTTTAATGAAAATCCAATTTTGTTTACATATATATATATATATATATATATAAAAGGCTTACTACATTTGTTTTTCAAAGAAACTGATGTTGAAAAATTATTTTTCCTTATTCTACAAATAACGATTTTTCAGATTTCTTTTTAAAAGAATAAATCAATTTTTCAGTAATAAAATGTCATGTGCAATTTATTTTATTTAAAAAAAAAAATTAGTGTTGTCCGTTAGTCAAGGGGAATAAATGAGCCAAAAAGTTGAATTGAGGGGTAGTTTTAGCAAAATAGATGAATAAAGGGTATTTTTATACCTTTTCTAAAAGTTCAGGGGCATTTTTGTTCTTTTCCGTTAAATTTATTTGGGAGTTTGACTAAAAGTGCACCACTTATGCAAACATAATGTACTATTAGTGCTCCATGTGAAAGAATATGTATGATTTTGATTCAAACACAAACATTATGGATGATTTTGGTCCTTTTCTCATTATTGCTTCTCTATCGTCAAACTAAAAGAGATGTGCTAGCGACCGTACATATAAGTTTTTAGAGGCGGAGTCAGGGTTTGGATTTTAGCACGATGATTTCAACTACTATTCTAAATTTAATAAGTATACATATTTAATAAAATTCTTAACACCTAGACACTATTTGAACAAAAATATACTGAATTCGGTCGAAACCCATATTCGTATTTGGAAACAATCATATTAGTTGATATTGGTACTATCACTGCACACAAGAAAGAATCGGAGATCTGATGATGTATTGTTAAAAGTAGGGGTGTATATGCTTGGACCGGGTTAGTTCGGATTTTTTAAACACGAAATCAAACTAATTGCGTCAGGTTTTTAAATTTATACATCAAACCAAACCAATAAAATTCGAGTTTTTCAACCTCGGGTTTTCTCGGGTTATTCGGGTTTTTTTTCCGGAATAGTCTTGATACAAAACATATAACTTTTACTTCAAATATTTCTTTAGTCCTAATAAGATACAACTATGTAATTAAGGTGTTTCATAAAAAAATAACACAAAATGTGAGAAGAGTGGTAACATTGTATTAAAATATTCAACAAAAGATAATAAAATCGGTTAAAATAAATATTGCTAATTAATAAATCATAAAGAAAATGATCATAATCTAAAAATACTAAGTCATGCTAAAATAAGTACGGCTAATAAGTATTAATTACATGACAAGAAAAAAAATTTAAGTTATGTATTTTCACTCTCTAAGCCAATTATGCAAAACTAAAGAATAGATATCTAACATTATTGTCATTCCTAGTGGTAAATTGAATTTCTTTTGTTAGTATTAGTGTTGAGTTGGTTTTGGTTTGGACTTTATATGAGTTACTAACATCCATAGGATATAAAACTTATTTACATTCAAAATTCTAAGTTCAAGCTTGAATAATATGATAATAGATAAAAAAACTACGAAAAAATTTAAGAAATATTTATAAATTACATTACAAATAAATATTTTTATGTATAAAATATTTTAAAAATTGAATACATGTAATGTCGGGTTGATTTGGTTTGGTTTGACTTTTTTTTTTTTTTTTTAGCTAAAACCAAATCAAACCAATTATGGTTCTTTTTTTTTTTTTTAACACCAAACCAAGTCAAACCAAACCACTAGTCGGATTTTTTTCTCGGTTTGACTCGATTTATCGATTTGGTGCTAAACCTGTTAACCGGTTCGGTTTAACCGGTAACCGGACCGGTTAAACCGGAACCGGTAGAACCGGTTAACCGGTTCCGGTTAACCATTTAAAAATTACCGGTCCGGTTCCAACATTTTTGAAACCGGAACCGGTTAAATCGGTAAAACCGGTACCGGACCGGTTAAACCGGTTTAACAGGTGAAATTAAAAAAAAAAAAAAAAGAAGTATATATATTATATATATATATATATATATATATATATATATATATATATATATATATATATATATATATATATATATATATATATACTTATATACATGTATACTATATATGTATATAAGTATATATAGTACTTATAGTTATACATATATATAAGTATATATATACTTATATACATATATAGTATACATATATATAAGTATATATAGTATATAGTACATATATATAAGTATATATAGTATATATATATATTAAGTTATACATATATATAAGTATATATATATATATACTTATATAAGTATATATATTAAGTTACACATATATATAAGTATATATAGTATATATATTAAGTTATACATATATATAAGTATATATAGTATATAGTACATATATATAAGTATATATAGTATATATATATTAAGTTATACATATATATAAGTATATATATACTTATATAATCTTATATACTTATATAAGTATATATATTAAGTTACACATATATATAAGTATATATAGTATATATATTAAGTTATACATATATATAAGTATATATAAGTTATACATATATATGTATACGAAAAGCAATATTCTATATTGCTGACTTGCTGTTAGTCTGTTAGTCAGTAAATATTTAAACTTTAATTATAAACTTGTATAACATATGTAAATATACCTACAATATACTATAATATATATATATAATACAAAAAACAAAAAAAAAAGGTTTTAACCACTTTGAACCGGACCGGTTCCGGTTTGGGATTTCAAACCGGTAAACCGGAACCGGTTAAGCGGTTCCGGTTTTTAACCGGAAACCGGCCGGTTCCCTAACCGATTACCGGTCCGGTTCCGGTTGCAACCGGTTGCCACCTTTATTTGGTGCGATTTGTCGGTTTATTTTGTACACTCCTATAAAAGGTTTGAAGTAGGCTGTGATTTGTGAAGAAATAGCACATAACGATATTCATGACCAGTTGAATCCTAACCTACCAGTAATTAATCCTTCCTAGCTGGAATAATTTTTCTGTAGATTTAGTAGGTGTGAGCTTACCAGACGATAATTTTTAAAGGTTCACGAGTAGGTTAGCTAAGCTCTTTTATTTTTTATGAAAAAAAAAAAAAACACCATGAAGTCCTTGTTATCTTTTGAATTGACCTGGTCAAATATTCGGTCACACGAGTGGTCTCACGATGTCTTACTGAATGATTTAGGGTCTACAAGTTTGTGTCATACAAATGGTCCATACCTCTAAGAACGTGTGGTGGTTCTTGTACGGACAGGGTGGATCGAGTTAGAATTATTTTTGACTTGAATTTCATTAAATTTCTGAACCAATGAAAAATATTACTAGTATAGTCTGTCTTTGGTTTTTATACAATTAATTTTTTTTAGGGTATAGGCTAGAAATTTTAAAACATAAAAGTTGAATCATTGGGCATAAAGGGTAGCTTGGTGCGTTAGCCTCTCGATAAACTTCAGGTCCAGTGAAAAGCTAGAACAATATTATAATATGTACTATTAATTTTACAGTTTGAAGTGATTTGAACCGGTAATTTAGTGATGATAAAATTAATTCTTTTTTAGTGATTCAAGTTTAAATATGCTACGTTATGATTTATTTATTGATTTGATTCGACGGGTTGAACCCAAAATAATGCATCAAAATAACATAATCTGATGGATCAAAATGCAACCCAAATTAGACCCTGAAAATTGTATAAATTCAAAAAAAACTTAAGTTAATAATTTAAGAAAAATACATTACTTTCTCAAAAATGTAAAATAAAAGAGGGAGAAGAGAATGGGTTAATTTAGGCGAATTGAAATATGACTTGTCATTTAACATATTTTGATGCAACTCATATTTGATCGAAATAAATACTCCCTGAATAAAATGATGATCAGTTTATTGATTTGATCCAATTTGACGTGTCCATAGTCCATACTTGATCCAACCACAAACATTTACAACTTCTAATCACGCTAAATGAGGTTAGAGGACATGATTTGTTTACTGATTTGTCCCGTTTTAACTCGTCCATATTTGATCCAACGTAACTATTCATTTATCACACGATGTGAGGCTAGAGAACTTGATATATTTATTGATTTGATTTGTTTTAATTCTTTTTTTTTTTTAAACCCAACCAATTCATTTACCACCTCTGATCACACGGCTTGAGGTTAGAGCACACAGGCAGACAAACAAGAAGCAACAAATGAAACCCAACGTAGAGCTTAGCAGGATGTGTTGTGTGGAGGGGTTTATTGTGGGGTTTTATGAGCTAAAGCATGCATGGGTGATGGGGTACCCCGGCCACCACCCCTCGTGCGCTCTATCCATTGATGGCGGCTCACCACCTTCCCTTCACAACCCCCCCCCCCCCCCCCCCGCCCCCCCAACTCTATTTGCTCTCATCAATTATCATCATCATTAATGGCATGCTTCCAAAACAGAACCTCTTAGACACAACACTATTTGGGATCTCCTTTTTTCATTTCTTTAGCTAGTGGGAGTCCATGGATTGGGTTGTCTTGTCATCCCCAATGAAGGCTTTTTTTTGGTTTAATTTTTATGTAAGTTAGAACATATTCTTTTTCTTTTCTGGCTGGAATTTTTTTTTTTTTTTCTTTCGGCATCAATAATATAGGTGAAAACTAAGTTTAAGTTTCCAACAAAGATAAATAAAAGTAAGTGATTTTTTTCATTAGGTAGATTTTTAAGTAGTGATCCAACCAAAAAAAAAAAAAGGAAGCTAAGATGGAAGCAGCATGGGCTAAACAGGTTCAACTGAAATTATTTAAATAGTGCAACGATCGATATATATGTGTGTGAAAGTTATTAAAATTTTAATAAATATTAAGTTCTCAATTCGTAATTGTTGTGAGAAAATGAAGGTTTGAATCCAGCATTGCCTATATCTAGTATATGTGCAACTGAAAAATGGTAGGTATCCTATAAAATAACTGCAAATGGACTCAAGTATCATCGTTATAAAAAGGAGGTGATTTGTTTTTTCTTTTCTTTATTTCCTTTTTGTTTTTCCCGATTTTGTGAGAGAGGGAGAAAGGAGAATGTGGGAGACAACCAATAACATAAGAAGGTTAAAAACAGTTGACATAACATCTTTTAAGGACCCCATTGGTGGGGTCACTCTTCTTTTTAGCTATATTTATACCCCCTAACTCTAAGCACCAAAGCATCGATCACAACTCAATTCCATCCCATTTCTCTTTACTTCTCTTCAATAATTAGCCCTGTTACTTCATTCCTTTTTTTCCCTTCTTTTTGCCTCTGATTTTCTCTAATGGCAGATACTAGTGGTTCAACCACTACTAAGAGAATGGGGTTTGCCGTGCCTGAAAAAATGCAACTGCACTTGGCCATGTTGACCTTGCAGTTTGGTTATGCTGGTTTCCATGTTGTCTCTAGAGCTGCCCTTAATATGGGCATTAGCAAGATTGTCTTCCCAGTTTATAGGAACATTCTTGCTTTCCTTCTACTTCTTCCCTTTGCCTATTTTCTTGAAAAGTATGTCACTCCAACCACGTTTTCTGTTAAAATTTATGACTCCGCCGCTAATTAAGTTCAAGGCTTGAAAGTAACAACTAATTTTTTTTTTTTTTTGGTTTTATCAGGAAAGACAGGCCACCACTTACTTGGAATTTTGTTATTCAGTTCTTCCTCCTAGCAGTTGTTGGGTAGGAGAAAAGGATAGTACTATAATTAATTAAACATGATACACGTTGAGCGTCAACTATATATGAAAAACTAAGATAATTAACATTTCAATATTTTTCCTTCTTTGTAGAATTACTGCAAACCAAGGATTCTACTTGTTGGGGTTGGACAACACTTCCCCTACTTTTGCTTCTGCCATACAAAATTCTGTCCCTGCCATTACGTTTCTCATGGCTGCAGTACTCAGGCAAGTTCTCTATCTATACACTATCAGCGTAAAATAAAAATTCACTACCAGGTCAGCTAAAAAATATATGCAAATTACCTTCCATAATAAATTGAATTATATATTAAGATTATAAATATATAATAATTTTGTATGTTCATTGAATATTAAGTTAAGTACATATATCAAACGTGCAGGAGCCACTACCAAACTTTCATATCTTACAATAACTACAGATTGTTTATTTTTTTAATCTAAAGTCTTTGACTTTTATGATGAAATTTCAGGATAGAAACAGTGAGACTGAACAGAAAAGATGGAATATCAAAAGTGTGTGGAACATTATTGTGCGTAGCTGGAGCTTCAGTAATTACACTATACAAAGGTCCAACAATTTACAGCCCAAATCCACCACTACAAAAGGCCTCACCTATGTTGATGTCCTTAGGAGATGCTAAGGGGAAAAACTGGACCTTGGGCTGCATTTTCTTGATTGGACATTGTTTGTCATGGGCTGGGTGGCTCGTTTTGCAAGCACCGGTTCTTAAGAAGTACCCGGCTAGGCTTTCGGTTACATCGTATCAGTGTTTTTTTGGAGTCATACAATTCCTTATAATTGCAGCTTTTTGTGAAAGAGACCCTCAGGCTTGGCTTGTTCACTCTGGTGGTGAACTATTCAGTGTCTTCTATGCTGTAAGTATTTTTCAGTCACTTTGTGTCAGAATATTGTCTCTTTTTAAAAAAAAAATATTCGTAACCTTAATGTGAAAAATAAAAATAAATTACGACTATTGCTCTGTCCCTTGCGTCATAAATACAGTGTTTCACTAGGCATGAGATTCAAAAAATACCTTTAGAAAATTTGATAAAAGGTTATGGCGATTTAAACTACTTTTAAATATCTAAAAGTGTTGATCTTTTATGAAGCATATAAAATGTATTACTTCCATCCCATTTTATGCCATTAGCTTTGACTAGACATGAAGTTTAATAAAAGAAAAAAATACTTTTGAAATTTGTGGTATAAAATAATGCATATTTATTTATATAGCTATAATCATCTCATTAAATATATATATATATATATATATATATATATATAAGCTAAATTATTTTTAAATATAGAAAGATATTTGAAACAGCTTAAATGGATAGTGTGTAACTAATGTGTTGCGAACTAATGTGTGTAACTTGTATATTTAATTGAAGGCTATGTTGCGAACTAATGTGTGTGAAGCAACAGCAGGCTAGAGTACCAGACTTAAATTCAATTGAAAAATTCATGTGACAGGACAAGCTGATTAGTCAACGTAAAACAATTGGATCTTTGCAATATTGTTCCCTAAACTTACTCTCTTGTAGTTATGCTATATGACAACAAAATAGGCAGATGGACATATGGTTAGTTATAGATAGGGAAATGACAGCAAAATTTTGTGTACTCATTTTTTTCCTTTAATTTATTTATATACTAAGAAAATGAAGGGTCGAATTAATTGATTATATATTATTATGCAGGGAATTGTAGCATCAGGGATAGCATTCGCTGTACAGATATGGTGCATTGATAGAGGGGGTCCAGTTTTTGTTGCCGTTTATCAACCTGTTCAGACTCTTGTAGTTGCTCTTATGGCTTCCCTAGCTTTGGGCGAAGAATTCTATTTGGGAGGGTATATTACTCATCTCATTTTCTGTTATACTATCAGTATATATAAGTTACTAATATTTTTCATTTTTTTTTTTACTATCTTACGTCTTTTCTGACTTGATTTGATCCCGCCAAAGCTAAAACCGTTTGAATGGCGTCGGAAATCGTCAATTTCCAATCATATTAATTCCAACAGTCTTGGCAGTCTCAAATAGGCCAATTTCTAGTAGTGGTTGAAATATTATACTATGCAAAATGAGGCAAAAGCAAATTATTTTGATTAAAAATAAAAGTTATTGAATTCTAGTATAGATATAAAGGTACTTAAAAATAGCTAATTTTGAAACCTTTATATGATTTTTGAAAATTTCTGACTCTGTCACTATCTCTAACTCCAATGGGAATACTATAAAATAAAGAGAAGAAGAGTTTAGTTGGTTTTTGAATTTTCTTGGCTGGACTAAAGCTATATTTCCTCAATTATGCATTTGTGGAAAGACCCCACAATGCGCATTCCTTCACCCCATGACATTGCATGTAGTTAGGTACATTGATCGTGGATATATATGTTTTGACCTTTCTTTTGTTTTCAATAATCACCAAGAACTTCCAAACAAATCTTTGTAGGTCCATCATATTCTCTACACTAGCTAATATCGCCATCCACACCGCTATCGAATAATTGCAAATATTATACAAACTCATGTTAATCGATACGACTTATTGTAATATGTTAAAATATCTTATACTGTCAGTATATATAAATTAATTAAATTGATTTTGCAGGATTATTGGAGCGGTGTTGATCATAACAGGATTGTATTTCGTGCTATGGGGCAAAAACGAAGAACAAAAATTTGCAAAGGCAGCAGCTGCTGCAATTCAATCCCCAGTGGATATTTCTAACAACAGGCCAACAAGTCACATCAAGTCCTCTTTGGCCCAACCACTTCTTGGTTCTTCAACTGATCAAAATGCTTAACAAAAAAAAGTTTGCTGGAAATCAGAAAAAAAAAAAGAAGAAGATCTGCTATCCTTCATATTAAGAAAAGAAAAAAAAAAAACTTTGGTGTGTATGCATTTTTTTTTTTTTTTGTGGTCTAGTTTAGGTTTTGTTGCCCTTTTCCTTTTTTAGTAGCACCTAAGGGATGTGATGATTACTATTTTTGGAGTTGGATCTAAGCATGCAAATCCCAAGTTGTTTTTTATATGTTTAATTAATTTTATGTTCTCCAATCTATGAATGGGAAAAAATTATGACGAAAAGAGTAATGCTTTTACTTTTTTATCATTGCAATTAGTGGACCCCTTTATTTTGCAAAATGATAATTACATATGTCTAAAGAGGTAGAAGGTGGCAGCAAACAAGTCGATTTTTTACATAACATCACCAACAAACACTTTTGTTATAATGTGAGTGGCAGGAATAATTTGTAACGAAGTGATCACTACATCAGATATTTTGTTACATCAATTAGTGGCACCGTGATCAATTGGAGTTAATTATGTAAAGTCCATAGACAAGGTGACAAAATAGAGCTTGTAAATGTAGAATGTTCTCTGTTTTTTTCTTTTTTCTTTGGAAACTGTCTTCTTGGAAACGAAGGATAGTGACAATTTAAGTATCTAACATTATGTTCCCGAAATTCGAAAGATAGAAAAGAGAAGAGAAATTTAAAAACTAATCTATAGACTATAGTTCGAGAACAGAGTTATTTTAACAGTTGCAATTGATCCAAATCAATTATAGTCGTCTGGTTTACATATTAGTTTGGTGGGGATTATAACATAGGGATGGTTTATATGATGATTCATTAAAAAATATTATGTAGTGATATTAATGAATTGTTATACATTAATTACTAATTATTTTAAAAAGTAGTTAGTCATTAAATAATTTTTATGTTGGTGGATTCATTATAATATCAGCTAGTTTCTAAATAATTTTTATGTTGGTGGATTCATTATAATATCTACACTCCATTCACTGGATACAAATATCCACCATTGTTTCTAAAGATAAATTGAACTTTTTTGTTAACAAAATGCAGACACGTGCAAACACCAAAAGTAAGTCGCTAGGGCAAAAGTAAAATTAATTAGCAAATCCCAAGATGTTGACATGATTAAAGAGAGTCAAATTTAATCATACGGGATGCAGTGGTAGTGCATTTTTCGAAAGTATCAAATTGCATGCTTTCCCCTTTATTAATGATTTGAATGGCATCCAGTGACATTTCCCTGTACGCTTTTCATTAATCTAATTTCTTTTCGATTTCTTTGATTTCATTATTATGTCTTTACAGTGGCATTAATTTACTCAAAGCCTCAGCAAACACTTTTGTCTTCCTCACGGAGTACCTTTAGAAAATCACAAAGCACTAAATTCCAACAAATTGAAAACGACTAACTAGTAAAGCAAAAGCTTACTTGCTAGATTTAAAGTCATGGGCCTAATTTCAGTAAGTGGATACCCTACTTAACGATAAAGAATTAAGCTGAACATGATCACGTTGTGCTTTTTATTCTCCAAAGTTGAGTTGATTTCTTTTTTTTTTTTTTTTTTTTTTTTTTAAAAAAGGCACATTCCCACTACGGGAAATACTCTAGGACCAGTGAAAAAGATTTCTGTATTGAAAGAAAATAGTAGGCTTGCCGCTTGCCCAATAAACATGATCTCAACACCTTTTACGGGAAAGGGTTGGCAACTTGATGTGTGAATATGTCACGTTTGGTGATTTATTTTAATTTGATGAAGTAAGAAGAGAGTGAAGGATAAAGTAGTGACCGCTATTAAGGTAGGAAAAAGAAGTGATCAAAAGTGGCACTAGAAAAGCTTCAATATATAGGTGATTGCGAGTTCACTATAACTAAATATTCTATATCAGAGCCGGATTCAAAATTTGAAGAGCACGAATATCACTAATTTTAATGCAAAATTAGTCACACCTAGCAACGGTGAAATGCATGGTTATAGGTGATTTGCTCGAGTTTGATTGAGACTACAACCCATGCATTTTACCAATGCACCTATAATCTTTTTGTGACTTCGGATAGCCGTCCATGTAATTGGAAATGAGTATAATTCAGTGTAATTATACAGTTTGATAGGTTTGGTAGGTCAAGTAATTACATGGTCAGCATGTAATTGAATGTAATTGGAAGGGTGTAATTACACTCTCCAATTCTCAAAGAGGGGTTGAGAATTGAGTGTAATTACATTATGTAATTACAGGGTTACTTTATAATTTCTTTTCTTTTTAATTTATTTTTTATTTCTATTATTTTAATTTTTTTTACATTTTAAATTCTTTTTATTTTATAATATTTTTATATAATTTATCTTTCGTTTTCTTTCTTCTCATTTCCTAACCTTTATCTCTTGTGATTCCATGTAATTTCTAGTATTTTTTTATTTATTTTTTTCTTATTTTCTTCATTTAGCGTAACTATGCTATTATTCTAGTATTTGAAATTACACTTCCTAATATTAGAAAGAATGAGTCATTTACAAACTTGACATATAATGAATGATGTTATTAAAGTAGAATTTCGTTGTTGTATGAGGTTATAAACTTATAAATATTTTCACTTTCTTTTGAATTATATTTACTTAAGTTATGTTATGTTGGAATTTGACATAAAATTATCATGCTAAACTTTTTTTTGGATTTGGAATTTAGGTTATAATTTCGATTTCAATTTATTTGCTTTACTACTATTCACTTACTGTTTTACATTGCATGTAGCTCATTTTCCACTTACAATTGATTGATTACTTTTTGTCAAACAATTGAATAACATTATAACGACATTATATGTATAAATATTAATCTTTTTGTCAAACATCCAGCCCATGATGTTCTTACAAAATATCTGTTATACCCCATTTAAACCGGGTCAAAGTAGAGTACAACATATTGGTGATTCCTATTTTGTTTATTTTAAGGAGTCGCCACCTAATTAGTTTAATGGTGAATTAGGGCACCTAATTATTAACTAAGGTAAAACTAACTAAACCTCCGTTAATGGTCTGCTTAATTTATGATTCTAGGTAAGGGTTCTTGATTATCCTAAGGGAAGGGGTTAGACATCCTTTAGAATCCGTTAACTACGGTTAACCGGTCAAACTTAGGTTAATTAATTAGGGCTAAAGATGCAAATATAACATTTAAATTTTAAGAAAATGGCTTGTAAATGTTGCTAAGGTTTTAAAGGAAAATATAATAATGCTATTTAAAATAATACTTGTAAATGTTGTTAAGGCTTTAAATGGAAATACAATAATGCTATTTAAAATAAGATTTGTAGAGGATATAATGATTTGCATAAAAAGAAGACTTTAAATGCTATTTAAAATAAGACTTATAAATGTTGCTAAGGCTTTAAATGAAAAATAATGCTATTTAAAATAAGACTTGCAGAAAATATAATAGTTTGCATATAAGTAATAGCTTTTAAGAGAAGACTTAGCAAATCTGAACTTTGGATAAAACTATGTTATATGAATATGGCGATGTAGAAAAATCTAGACTTATTTTTATAAATAGGATGCAAAAAGATGTGAGTTTTCTTTCTTTTTTTATTAACTTTATTTAACTATATTCGGCTAAAAAATATGTATAATTGGGTAAATCTTGAAAAATTGTTTATAGAATATACTTGAGTTCATATTTGCGTATTAGTGACGTTTTTAAATCTCTAAGATAGCAAGAATAAATCATGATTCCTTTAGCTCAAAATATGTAGTCATGCTATTTTGAAAATCAATTATTATAATAAAACATAAATATTATAGATATTACAAATAATTTTAACATAAAAAGGGAGTGAAACCTATGGAACTAATTGCTAGTTTCTATTTTAAATTAACTACCCATCATACTAAAACTAACCCACTAATTCCACTAAGGTTCATTCTAGCTAAGAAAGCAAACAAAGTAAAGTATTAGTTGTACAATACAAATTAAATGCACAAAATAAGGAGCAAATATAATTAAATGGGCTCAGTCCATTTTAGGACTGCTGTGATCGTGCAGGCTGTTGGGCTTAGCCCAGAAATCCTTTATATATATATATATATATATATATATATATATATCTGCTGCGGACGGGGCTGGGCAGAGAGAAGTCATGTTTCGTTGGGCCTTAGCCCAACACCGAATGCGGAAGATGACAAGTCCCTTGGACTCGTAAGCGATGGTCATGCATAAAAACGAAAGAAAAAGATTAGTACGCAATCAATAAATAAGGCTAAGATGTATATGATGCAAAATTCAAAGAGACAGAAATCCACACTCCATCAGGAAAGAAAAGTAGGCAAAGAATACAAGTAGTAAGTCCAAACATCTACGTCCAATAGGGATACATATTCATACTTAACACTTAAACAAATATAGGTTATAGATCAGTAAAAAATGGGGGAAGTGTATCTTATACGTACTAAGTATACAAACTCGCATACACCTAAGGTGTATAGAGTTCCGAATTTACTTAGTATATTCTAGATCCCTTTTTTATACACACTACTTATACTCAATCAAATCATTATGCATGCTCACAAAAAAAAAAAATCAACAGAGGCACAGGACATCCAAGAAGAATATAGAAGCAATCTAAAAGGCATCCTAGAAATAGTATACCTCAGTATACCTTAAATATACAAGTCCCAGTATACCCGAGGGCACCACAAGTTGTATACTTCAGGTATATCTGAGTATATCATCCTATAAATTAGACATAGAATACTAAAAAAAACCATACAAACAAGTAAACCTCAAATTCAATTATCATACTATACTCTTATCTCTCAAAGCATGCGGGCTACCTTTTACAAGAGGGACATGATATTCAGGGGAGAAGACAAGTAAGAACATGCACTGTGAGACTCATTTTAGACCACATGGCAATTTTGCAGGTTTAACAGCAAAAGGTTCAGGCTTTAAGCGAAAGATAAACAAAGAGACTTACCTAACATAGAACACACAGGCACATTTTGACACTGATGAGACAAGGACCTTATGCAGCGACATTTGGAACAGAAGCAAACAACATATTAAGCAAGTCTGACGATATCATGAGCCTTGGTTAGGCATACTTCACTTTAGTAGCACATTATAAAACACAACATTTTAATGGTTGGCTTAGACCAGCAGATCATAACAACAAAACTAAAAAGATCCTAGCAATTCGAACTAGTACATAAACTCAACTATTGAAAGATAAGGGTATAAACAAAATACAGTGTCTTTATTTAGGATCAAGCATTCACGATCTTATTTAGACACATTAAAGTAGAGAAAGTGAAACTTATCTGTAAGCAACTGATGAACTCATATAATAGCTAAACGAAACAGAGGACTGAAAAGGGACTGCTTTCATATTTCATACTCATACCATAGCCAATGTAAAGCTTAAATATCCATGAAATTTAATTAACTGACCCCATACTAATTTAAACATTCAACTGGGTATACTGTTGTTGTTGTTGTATTGTTGATACTAACTTTAAACAAACAAAAACAGGAGCTGAAAACTACAAACCAAATATCAAAAACATAATAAAACCATAGCTAAAATAGAAACTGAAAAGAGAGGATGGAGAATTACAATTAGCAAACATTTTACTATTGTTTTAACACATCACAAAAGCCATCATGGTACTCCTACCAATATTAAGCTGAACAAACACATGCTAACACAGGTTCATTAATCAGGCTAACAAGGCATTAACTAGACAGTGAACAAAGACACTCTAATCATGTTGAGTCGCTATTAACAGGAAATAAACTAAAGCAGCATATGAAAACCATATTAAACTGGACGATGTTAATATTAACAAGTAACTAACCTAAAACAAGTAGCTTAAAACACCTAGTCATGCTGAACTACCAACATTCATAAGTTTGTTAATAACAACAACTAATGTCTATTAATCGTGCTTAAGTCATTATTAACAAAGATACTAGAAATAGCAACTAATGCACATTAATTATGCTTAAGCTACTATTAACTGGAAATTAAACCAAACAGCAACCAAAGCATACAACAACTAAGGCATGACAGAGACTAACAACTAAGACTAAATAGAAAGAAAAACAACTAAAGGAAGGTGATTTACCGACCTTTTTCGAGTGCAGCGAAGTGGATGCGGGTCTCCAATCTACCTCGAAACACCACAAACTCCGAGCTCACAAGCACTCGGATTCGAAGCGACACCAGGGGAAAAGAAAACATAAACTAATTTATTATTTTTGAATCAATATCAAGCAATATAGACTACTGAAAACTAATATTTTGTAAGGGAATTTTTGAGCGGCTAAAAAAACTTCATATTTTCTTAGGGAAATTCGGCGACTCAAGAACTGTCTCTAATTGACCTCCAAAGAGATTATTTATAGGAGGAACTTCTAGGGTTTTTGGAGTTCAAATATTTGGGCGGGACCTTTAGGTCAAAACGCCCCACCCCAAATCAAACGTTCGTATCTCAAATCCCAATCCCGAAAAGAAAGAAACAGACAAAAATTCATAAAAACTTCGTACTCGAAAACGAAAAGGGACTGATAAAGGGGATGGATTTGAACTCGCAAAGGGCCAAAATCCATTAAAATCGTTTAGATCAAAACAGACAAAAGAAGAAGACGACGACTTACCCTAAGCTGAAACCTGACGGGGAAAGGACGAGTCATTAATTCCTTTCCCCAAAATGGTCGTGCATGGCCTGGGTTCGCGAAAGAACTCTGTGATTTTTGCTGAATTCACCGAAAAAGAGGGAGAGGAGAGAGAAGGGGTGAGAAGAGAGAGAAGGGGAGGGTGCGGCGCTGTGGAAAAAGATGAAAACCTAATTTCCTTTTGTTAAACAGGCGGGTCGGGTCGTAGTGGGTAGCGGGCCGGGCGAATTAAAACATGGGACAGCCGGGTTGCTGATTAAAATATGGGCTGGTCATTAATGGACTGGTCCAAAAAGGTTTGTGGGTTAATTGGGACGGATGGGCCCAAAATTTGGCTGAATGAAAGAAGCAATTTGGGCTTCTAAATTTGCATAAAAGATCTATTTTAATAAAAAAATATTACCTATTATAAAAGTATGTATTTATCAGTGCTCGGATAAAAATAAAATTATATGACGTCATAATGGTCGTGCGATAATATCAGTAAATAAATGCTATTATTTAGCTGCGCAAAATAAATGCGATGCGGGTGCCTAAGGTGGTAAAAATGCTGAAATGATTATAATGCAAATTATAATAATACTGGTAATAATAATAATAATAATAATAATAATAACAAAAATAATAATGATAATAGTAATAATAATAATAATAATAATAATAATAATAATAATAATAAGGATAAGTGGTAGTAATAACAAAAATAATAACAGCTAGTGACTGCAATAGAATAATGAAACGCCGGTATTAATAAAAGCTAATAATTATAGTAAAATATAAATAATTATTTCTTAAGTTGCCAAAAATATTAGAAGCGTAGATAGATATTTTGGGGAAGGCGGGACAAAATTGGGTGTCAACAATATGTGCTTTTAATTTTTACACCATTATTACTTTGAAAATATGCAATTACTTTTACAATATTATTTACAAATATGTGATTAGTCATTAATATATTTTCAAGAGACAATATGTATCTTAAACATCCAATTTAATATATCATTTATAAAGGCACATATTTGTCAAGTATTAATTTTTATTTTTAAACTAAACTTACTGTATAATTACACATGTATAACTAAACAGTATGCTTTTAATTACACTGTAATTACGTTATGACAAACAATAGGTCCTTGTAATTACTATGCTGTGTAATTACTAGGTTGTGTAATTACTACTCTAGTAATTACACCAATTCCAATTACCAGGTGGCTTTCCAAACAGACACACACATATATAATTACATATACATACAAGACGCTTTAGCCAAGTGTCCGGGTGCCAGTATACCTCAACGGTCTACATAAATCCGCCCTTGCATCTATACTCTTTTTCACGATCTCTCAATCTATATCGATCAATATTAAGAAGATTTTTCTGAAAGGCAAAAGAAAGAAAGAAAGAAAGATGGAAAAAGCCTATATGGTATATAATTCCTTATTTTTTTACTCGGACCACAAAATTATTTCCCTTTCCAGTTAAATCTGACCAACTGGCTAGCTAGGCAAATCAACTGCAGGAGCTTGTTCTTACAAATACTATTCCCCTCTCTCTTTGTAGAGTTTTGTGTCAAAAGTGAGGACAAATTAAAGGAGCCAATATAAAACATGTCTAATCAAGTAAGATGTGTCTTTGACCTATATATAATCCAACTTGATGGAAAATTTGCGTATTTTTTAAATTGAACACTTTGAAGTTTGAATTATTAAAAAGAAAAGGATTTTTTAATCGATTCAAATGATTTTTTTCTTTCTTGTAACATCTTTTTCTATGACTATGGATTGGTGTGGACGACAAACATTGTGCCTCAGTATGCATAATTCTCTTCTTGTATTCAACAAAGTAATCCACATACATTGAACATATGTCTTTATTAAGCTTTTGCAAAAAAATTTGAATTATATAGTGTAAGGAATTTTACAGGTCACCTTTATATGTTATAGTAGCATGTATTTTTATTTTCAAGATTACAAGTTACACATTTGAAGGATCTGTAAATATCTTTTTATATAACTTGATAGTACAAAATTCCTTATATGTACGTCGGTCGCTTTGTACCCCATTAGTTCTCCATATTGTTGGGTCATCATTTTATTCGTTATATTGTCATCTCTATTCAGAACTAACAATATACATCTGTGTAAAGCTCAACTAAATATTCCTAGATCAATTTCGAATTGACCTTGAATTATATTAGTGATTCAAATACGATGTAGTTGGAAATGCAAAAAATTTATTTTTGAATTGAGAATTTGGGTGATAATTTGAAGGTACTATTGGAATACTAATTGATTGAATTTAGAAAAAGCTCCCACGAGTGAATCAAACAGAATCAAATTTGCTTTCCGATGAATCAATGAGTCTCTGCAAAGTTTCAAAAGTTAATGTCATGTTACATCCAAAGCATCGAAAGGGTACGATCTTGCAAGTCAATTATATGGACCAGGGACCTGCAAAAGGCCCATTTTCTCCCTAGATTGTGGAGCCCAAAAGTTCAAGGAAACAAACTTGGGCTAGATCCAATGATCCATAGTTCGGAGTATAATTGGTCCAAAAAGTGAATAAAGCCACGGCCATTGCCATGTTTAGGGCATACGGGTAAAACGAAATTGGGCTAAATTCATTTTGGTATTTGAAGCGCACTAGAAGAAGAGTATACTGATCAATGCATGTAATTTTCGGCTCGAGTTCGAATATGAATGTTCTTTTTTACTATTTAATAAAATAAAGTCTACATATTTATAAAAAAAAAAAAGTCTCTTTTTCTTTTTGGCAACTTTTCTATTCTAATTTTTCACATGACACGTTTAAGACCACAAGATTAAAGGGTATTTTAGTAAATTTTAGATATTTTTAATTTAAGACCACAACATTCAAAAGTCCTCTTCACTTTCTTAAATTCCATGTCAAGTCAAAACTAGAGGAACATTTTGAAACGGAGGGAGTAAAATTCAGAAAATTTAAAAACATAAACCAAATAATAGAATTTGTTTAATTCACCCAAATAACTATCTTTAGTACTCATATGTCATATCGATGCTGTATGAGATTTTCTGTTCAATGGCGGCAATTCACCAGATATTCCTAACGAATAATGAATATTCTTTCCACCTCCTTACATCATACAGATATCTCTCACTACGTAAAATAAAATTGTGACTACTTTTGCATATACGTGGAGCTCCATTTCAATTAAGACCATAAACGTAACCAATCAAACCAAACAAATTTATAAACATAAATAAATAAAAAAACACAAAGCAAGAAACACATGAGCTTCAATTCAAATAAATAAAAAATGGGTTTGCACTTTGCAGCAGGTTTACAGGATTATTTGTAAGTACAAAAATTCAGTTATGTGATGGTGGAATAACTAGTGATTATGTGAGAAATTATAATTCTAATGTGGATATGCCACTGAACAGTGATGTATTTCAAGTGCCACCGGGTTACAATGCTCCCCAGCAGGTTCTTCTGCTCTCTCTTCATAATTTCCAAGTTTAATTCCGTCTATATGAGCTTAGCAAAATATAATCCGGGGTATCAGTTGATCCTTAGTGTTAAAATATTTCTGATTAATCTGGGATAGAGGTGTAATTAATTGATTCTTATTTCTATATTCCTGTGTTTTTAGTTCCTTATTTAAAAAAAAAAAAGGTTCTTTTATTTGGTTAACTGTTCTTTTGTCAAACAATCAGCTTTGTGGAGGAATCTTCCTAGCCTCTTAATTTTTTATTTTATTATATCATAATATTGAGATAATTCTAATTAACTACTATGTTATTCGGACTCTCCAAAAATGCACTCCATCAGCATTTTTGAAGAGCTCGAGTAACAGAGCTATTTAATCTTCAAGATGCTATAATATGGTGCTGGAGTTCATTGAAGTCATGGATTAAGCATCTTAAAAAAGACTAGTTTTAAAGGCTTAAAAAAGACTAGTTTTAAAGGCCTCTTTTCTAAAACAAACACTGCAAGCAGTGAAGCAGAATTTCATATCGATGTCTATATTGGTTGATTTTAATTATGTTTCCTTTAGTGTCTGCACAGCTTTGTTGTGTTTAGCATCAACACATCTTTTATGAATCCCATTGTTTCTTGAATGTCATTGCAATGAGATGAAACTGTATTATCTAGTACTTATCGATTGTCATTTAGCGTTGATATTGTTGATGTTGCTTTACTATGGTGCGCCTTTGTGTATTTCGGTTTAGTTCATCCTGTAAATGAATGTGGATCTTGAAGGTTTACATAACACAAGGTGATCATGAAGGAAAGGGTGTGACTGTATCGTGGACCACACCTGATGAACCCGGCTCAAATGCAGTCCTCTATTGGGCCGAAAATAGTAATGTTAAGAGCTCCGCGGAGGGCTTTGTGGTTAGCTACAAGTACTATAATTACACGTCTGGATATATACATCACTGCACTATCAAGGATCTTGAGGTACAATGTAATTCTATATGGCACGATGACCTCAAATAATTATCATAAATGTCTGCATCACATATGTCCTTCGATTTGATGAACATGAACGATTAGTTGTGCCTCTCCCTCCTTTTGGTCTTAACCAGTTTAAAATTTTGTTCATTCGATTGAGCACCAAATGGTGCTAATACCACGAATCGAACATCCATCAACCCTAACTGGTTAATACCAACATTCATGCCATTTTGGATTGTATGTTAAGAGTATTTGTTGTCCATGTGGTTCTTGTTGCCGGATTCTGAATCTTGTATCTGTTTTGATTGTTTGTTGAGTTCCTTCAATGTGACTGTTTGCTTTGATACTGTTAACCTTGAAGTGCCGCCATATATGTTTGAGTAACCTGAAAACATTAACAAACAATTAGTATAAACATCATTCACAATCTCCTCCTAAAGGATTTGAATGTGAGAATTTCCTCTGCTCCAAACGTCCCCTAGTTCTGGCTTCCTCAACATTTCTTGATTCTTAGGTAGAGCATTTGCAATTTGTCACCGTTCACTATTCTTTAACATTGACTCTCCATGTCTTGAAAAGAATTGAACAGTACCTCTCCATTATACGGACCTAAATTAGCTAGATGATCTGCTAATTTATTGCCCTCCGTATAGATATGCTCTATCAACACAATTTTATTCTCCATAATCTTCCATATTTCTACCACCATAGGCACAATTTGCCAAGGTATTTTCCAAATCCTCTAAATGATGCTTTTCAATAGTAATGAGTCAGTTTCAATCTTAATTCTATCCATCTGATTCTCCTTCAAGTATCTGAGAGCTTGCAGAATAGCAATTGCTTCTGCTTCTATATTGGTACTCAAAGGATCTTCCATCTCTTTAGCATGAGTTTGCACCACATTCCCCATCTCATTTCTTAGTGTCAATCGTTATAACATTATTTGTAGCATACTTTTCTAATTTCTTAATTAAGTGTTTATTGTAATTGTGTCTTTTTCATTATGTTTTTTTTTTTTTTTTGTTGCTCATTAGCACTTGATTAATAAAATAAAAGAAGTTTTGTTTTTTACTTTATCAATATCAAATGTTCTCTTTGTAACATAAATTAAAATTGGTATTCGTGTTGCTACCTAGTAATTTAGTTGGTAAAGCTCGACTTAGATAAATTGAGAACCTCAGTTGATTTCAGATTCCTCATAGTAAATCCCAACTGCTACTTTATATGTTTTCCTTTTCCTTTATTATATTGTTATTACGAGTTTTCCATTTTGAGAGTTGAAGATACATTTTTCTTACGTATGTATAATTAACTTCAACGAAATATTCAAAACTAGTAACTTTTTATATACTTCAATTTCTGTTTTATAACTAAAAAAAGTTCTTACATATGGATGCAATTAAAAAAATATTATTATTGAATATAAATTCTATAGGATTAATTTGAATTGTTCGTGCAACTCATGTTTCTATAGCCCAATTTCTGCTTCAATTCATTATAAATTCTCCCTTCTAAACCCAATTTTACATCTACACAAAACTCAAGTGTCTCTTCTCCAAAAAAGAAAAAATGAGTATCCCATCTTTTACACCCATGTCATCAACATTCTCTGTGGATGATCAAAGAAGGTCCAAAAAAATAACTCAAGCTACCATCACCACTTCCTTCCCTTCCTCCTTTGATCTACGTGCAATTCACGTGTCCAATGATTTATGACTAAGATAATAGAAAAATTTAGGTGATTTTTTATTCTTGTTAGCAAATCTAAAAACGGAACGTTTACCACGTATAATTAACTTGAACAAAATATTCGAAGAACTAGAAACAACTTTTTGTATACTTTAATTTCTGTTTTATGACTAAAAAAAGTTTTTACAATGTGTATGCAATTAAAAAATTGTTAATTTTTGGATAAAATCTTATACTCTATTGATTAGTTTTAGATGTATGTGTTACTCATGTGTCAACATCTAAAAGACAATAATAAGAGGTTCCTTCATCAATTTTTCCTTTTTAGTTAAATACCACTAAGCAAGCTTAGTGGGTAATTTATTAATCAACTAATAAAAAGAAGTTCAACAAGTCGGAAACCCGACAAAACAGAAATAAAGCAACAAATAAACAAAAAGGGAATGAGGATCAGGTCATAAGACCAAAACCCTAAAATGTAGCTTACCAAAGGCCGGGACCGTGGTCCTCCGTCTCCGATTTGCTGGCCGATAAGATCTCTGAGATTGACCAGCCAGCTGGGTTGGTTTGGCTATTCTTTTCTATTGAAAAGGAGTCAGTTGTCTGCGCGAGTCACCTTCTTCTAGGCTCCCGCTGGACGACACGGCATTTTCGTTCAAATATATATAGGCCGGCCGTACGACAAGTGCAGTCCAGTTGTTCTTAAGCTGAATTAACTGGTAAGTTGTCTAATATTCCATCCAATCTCCATGTATCTGTGTTGAATGCTTCTAGACTTGTTGTAATAAGAATCAAACTGCTGTGTTTGAGTGATTTCCTTCCTTATGAGCATCAATTCAAAGGAAGCACCACAAGTATATGAGCATTAAAAGAGACGCATGCATGCGTCAAACCAATTGCACGAGGAATTGCCTGAAGCAAGAAAATTATGAGGAGGGCAAAATATTGCGTTGGCGCATACTCATTATGGCACCTCATCTTTCAATGATTATCTTTTCTTAGCCAATTTTTCAACATATTTGTTGCACACTTTTGCCGGTAATTTTTCTGGCCATTTTACTATTTATTTGTGGTAACTAAAGTCGGCAATAAAATGTACTTGCAACTCATGTGTTCAGTGACTAGTATTATTATAAAGATGGGAGAAGAAAAGATCAACAAAAAAGGAGATCCAAAAAAAAAAGAGCAGACAAGCCATTTCGTCAATAAATGTAGCATAAATAACGCTATAATTGTAACATACACATTGTAAAAAATTTCTTTAGTTATAAAACAGAAATTAAAGTTTACAAAAGTTGCTTCTAGCTCTTTGAATATTTCGTTCAAGTTAATTATATATAGTGAATGTTCTTAGATTTGCTAACAAGAATAAAAAGTCACTTAAGTTTCTCGATTTATCTTAGAGCCCGTTTGGATTGGCTTATAAGTTGCTTATAAGCTGTTTTCAGTTTTTTTGAGTGTTTGGCTGGCCAGCTTAAAGTCATTTTGTGCTTAAAATAAGCTCAAAAAAATAATTGGGCCCATTTGACTTAGCTTATCTAAAGCAGCTTATAAGCTGAAAACAGCTTATAAGCCAAAAAAAATAAGTTAGACTACCCCAACTTATTTTTTTTAGCTTATAAGCTGTTTGCAGCTTATAGGCATAAGCCCATCCAAACAGGCTCTTAGTCATAAATTATTATTACACGCGAATTGCACGTACATCAAAGAAGGAGGAGGAGAAGGAAGTGGTGTTAGTTGCTTGGGTTATTTTTTCGAACATTCTTTGATCATCCACAGAGAATGTTGATGACATTGTTGTAAAATATGGGATACAGATTTTTTTTTCTTTTTTGAGAAGAGAAGCTTGAGTTTTGTGTAGATGTAACACTGGGTTTAATTAGAAGGGAGAATTTATAATTGGGTTGAAGCAGAAATTGGGATATAAAAAACGTGAGTTGCACGAACAATTCATATTTTTTATATGTGTTTGTTTACATGTCTGATGGATAACAGTTGTGATGAATTGGAAGTTACTCCACATTCATTTTTGGATATGCGCTTTCATTTGTATTTGTCTACATGCCTAATGGATAACAGTTGTGATGAATTGGAAGCTACTCCAGATTCATTTCTAGATATGCACTTTCATTCGTGTCTGTCTACATGTCAGATGGATAACAGTTGTGACGAATTAGAAGTTACTCCAGATTCATTTCTGGATATGCGCTTTCTTTCAATATTTTTGACCAATTTAATTTTTTTATGAGTTTAAATTTTGTGCACCGTCGGTGTATAAAAATTTCAACATTATCAAATAAATATACCTTCTATTGCAGTTTACCAATTCTTTTTAGCATTTTTTACTTTTTCTAAAAAGAAAAAAACACTACATGCCTGTTTCTCTCCAAATTTTATCTGTCTCCTCTCCAAATCCTCCTTCCATGTTTATTACTTTTTTGGGCATTGTTTCCAACCTCATGTTTCTGATCACTTTAATGTGATTGAAGCACGTAAAACGCTTTAAGATTTTGATGCAATTTTGCACCACTTCAGAATAAATTTACACATGAGTTGTCTGTCGAGCCTAACTAAAAGAATGTGATTGAAGCTCAAACATTTTTTCCAGACATCAATCAATTTATTCGTATAACACTTCAAACACCACATGTCTAATATTTATCAAAACTGGGTACTTGTAAGGTAATTATAAGAAATTGAATACATATTAAACAATAGTATGCAAATAGAGTTCCCACTAAAAAAATTATAGTATGAAATGTGAAACACAATCAAATCCCACATATAAAGCCAAAAGCTATTAAAAAGCCAGAGCTTCATGACATCACCTTACCTATGACAAATTGTGAATAGTAAATATATGCATCAAATATGATGTGTTTAATCATGACTAGCGATTCATCATCAGGCACGTGAATTGCACGCACATCACAAGGTAATTCATGAATTAAATATCACAATCTATCTTTGCAAAAACATTTTGTACTATAATCAAAATAGAACAAAAATATATTAAAATATAATGGTAGTCACTGAAATTTAATCAGAATTAATTATAGTAAACCACACAAACCAAAAACTGCTCAAAAGTTATACTTTCGCTTTCAAAATAATAATATTCTCAGGGCATATAAATTTATTAAAAGAAAAACAAATGAAGAAAGATCATGAAAAAACCATCAGCACTATTTCTAGACCTCATAGGGACAAAAATGATGAATTGGAACTTAGTCCAGATTCATCTTTGGATATGCATTTGCATTCAATAGCAAAGCTAAAAAAAAACAGCGACTAACTGATTGCTAATGGAGTATAGTTATTAGATGATACTGTGGGTAACTAATGCAGTTTGTGAAAGAATTTTCTGTGGTTTACACAAGTCTCGTGAGTCCGAGAAAAACATGTCTTCTAGTCGGAACTTTCTGTCACGCAAGTACAAAATATTTGTACTATTGTCTGCCCCAAATACCCCTTCAGTAATAACTTGGGGTAGGCTCCTCTTCTCAAGAAAAATTATAGCATTGTGAGTCATGGAAAATGTGATAGGTAAAATTTTATATATCGATGTTTATCAAATTGGTGGATATAAATATTTATCTTTCATACACACATTTATCACTTAAGATCTAGTAATATTAACTAAAATTTACTTCCTCGGCCTATTTTTACTTGCCCACTTGGCCCACCTTAAGGAGCCATAAATAGAATGATAATTTTACAATATCAACCCTAATGATTACTAAGTCATCTGATGATTGAAATCAAAAGGAGTATTACAAGGAGATGGTGATTGTGTCGAACCAGAAGAAGAAAAAGGAGGAGGTGGTGATGATGTTGCCCAAATCTGAAAAAAACAACAACATGTGGTTGTGATGTTGTTAAAAAGAAATAAAGATGATTTTGATATTACCCTAATTTGAAACTAGAGGTGGTGGTGGTGACTGAATCCCACTTTTTTTTTTTTTTAGATCAGTTTGGTTATGCTGTTGTCGCCAATTCTACCTCTTCCTTCTTATTTTCTAATCTAACCATCGTCACCACTAGCACCTCCTTCTTCAAATTCGGCCAACACCACCTGCTCTTTTAGATTTGATCACTACCAACACCATCTTTTTTTTCAAGATTTGCTTACCACCGCCACCACCTCTTTTTTCAGATATAGGTGACATCACAACCAGCTTTATTTAAAATTTTGATAACATCACAACCACCTCTTCTCTTCTTTTTTTTCCAGATTTGCGCAACATCACCACTACCTACTTTTTTGTTCCTATGGTGATTGGTGAGAGCTTGACCTGACTCTATTTGCATTAAATGTTACTAGAAAAGATAGTTATTGAATTTTTGTTTCAATGAGAACTTCACATTTTTCTTTAATTAACGACAAGATATTAGTCCCGCTTTATGAGTTGGAAAGAAGTGAGAATTACTTAACCTTTGGTGATCACACATTGACCGGATAATCGCTAACAACAGTCAATGAAATTTTGAATTTAACTGTTCAGAAAAAAGCGGTCTGATCATGTGCTTTCATTTGTCAACAAATTGTGTATAGTGCATATACACAACATATATGATGTGTTTAATCATGATTCATCATCAAGCACATGAATTGCATCACAAGGCAATTTATAAATTTTATATCTAAGATATCACAATCTATATTTGTAGACATATTTTAACAAAATTTTGTATTGTAATAAAAATAAAATAAAAACATATGAAAATATATTGTTTGATCTTTGAAATTTCGCCAGAATTAATTATAGTTAACCACACAAACCAAAAAGTGCTCAAAATTTATATTTTCGCTTTCAAAATAGAAATAATTCGCATGATATATAAATAAATTAAAAGAAAAACAAATGAAGAAAGATCATGAAAAGGCCATCAACACTATCAAGAGGAAGATTTCAAGACCAACAACTTAAATTCCTTCTCCTTGGGTTAATACATGTAGTTGTATGATTAATTTAGAGGTTCTCAATTTTCTAATTGTGGGTCATTAGATTTCATCAATTGTGTGTTTTAACCTTTCTTTCTTCAATCTATTGTTACTTTATCTTGCTATCTTTAATTTAAGTTCTTCCGCGTATTCAATTTTACATCACGGGGGTATTTAAAACACCGACGGGTAATTATTGAATGTAAACATCGACGGGTAAGTATTTACTGGATAAAGAGGTAAGTCATCGGTCATCATAAAGAAAAAAAAATTAATTTAAAAAAATAAAAAAAGACAAAACGCGAAAGAAAAAAGAACAAAGAAGGAAGTACACGATACCATCATTTTGGTGTTACTGTTTAAGTTATACTGTAAGTTTATAAATTTTTGCACCACTTCGGAATAGCTTTACACATGAGTTGTCTGTTGAACCTAACTTCAAACAAATATGGCTGAAGTTCAAACATTTTGCTCGAACATTAACCAATTTAGCCACATAAAACTTTAAACACCACATGTCTTATATTTATCAAAACTGGATACATGTAAGAAATTGAATACATATTAAATAAAAATATCTGAATAGAGTTCCCGTAAAAATTTATAGTATGAAATGCGAAACACAATCAAATCCCACACATGAAATCAAAAGCTATTAAAAAAAGAATTTAGTCCGAAAAAGCCAGAGCTTCATGACATCGCCTTACCTATAACAAATCATGTATGGTACATATACGCAGCATATATGATGTGCTTAATCATGATTCATCATCCGGCACATGAATTGCACGTACATCAAAAGATAATTTATTAATTTTATATTAAAAATATCACAATCTATATTTGCAGACATATTTTAAAAACATTTTTTATTGTAATAAAAATAAAACAAAAACATATATAATGGTAGTTCTTTAAAATTTCGTCAGAATTAATTATAGTGAACCACACAAACCAAAAAGTGCTTAGAAGTTATATTTTCGCTTTCAAAATAGTAGCAACTCTCATCACATATAAATAATTAAAAGAAAAAACAAATGAAGAAGGATCATGAAAAGGCCATCAGCACTATCCTAAACCACCTAGGGGAAAAAATGACTTCAACCACCCATACTCAATCCAATAATTTTTAAAATTAATTTAACAAGATTTTTTTACATATTATTCTTAGAACATAAAACTCTTATGGTGTGTGTGGTTGAGGTGGGGGGAGGGGGGTAGGGACATCATCGGGTAAGTATTTATGTAAATATTGATGGATAAGGATTTACTGGATAATGAGGTAAGCTATCGGTCATCATAAAGCAAATCTTTGAATGTGAAAAAACAAAACGCGAAAGGAAAAAGAACAAAGCAGGAAAGAAGGAAGTACATGAAACCCCCATTTTGGTGTCACTTTTTAAGTTATATTGTAAGTTAATAATTTTTGCACCAATTCGGAATAATTTTACACATGTGCTGTTTGTCGAGCCTAACTTCAAACAAATATGGCAGAAGTTAAAATATTTTGTTTGAACACCAAATAGTTAAGCCATATAAAACTTCAAACACCACATGTCTTATACTAGTTGAAATTGTGTACATGTAAGATAATTGAAAGAAATTGCCTACATATTAATTTAACAGTATCCAAATAGAGTTCCCGTAAAGAATTTATCGTATGTAATGCGAAACACAATCAAAGCTCAACCATGAAGTCAAAAGCTATTAAAAACGAATTTAGTCAGGAAAAGCCAGAGCTTCATGACATAAACTTACATGTAACAATCGTGTATAGTACATATACGTAATATATATGATGTATTTAATCATGACACATGATTCATCATCAGGCACATGAATTGCACTTACATGTAACATCCTGTAAATTCGAATTAGGTGTGAATGTATAAAATTGGTATTAAGATGACATGTTAGGTATATGAATCCTTTCGGAAATATTCAGGTGGAAGATAGCCGTTTTGAAGTCAAACCAAATAGTAAAGTTCGTAAGAATTCTTAAATTCGTCTAAGTTTGAGGTAGTCCTCACTTATGCCCAATTTTCGAGTAGTTATGTTAGGAATCTGAGAAAACTCAAAACATGAAAGTTTTAGATCTTTAAAATACCTTTGCAACAATATACGATGAAGGTCAAATGGAGCTATGTGCTAGGAGTTATACACATTTTACTGAACCCTATCGGCAGTCGCGGCACCCTTGCGTCGCAAGGGTGGCACGAGTTCATGTTTCAAATCGATTTTGGCCTTGTGCAACACATTTTCAATGCAAGGGTTGCACATGGGAGGTCCCTCATGCTGGCCTTGCGACTCAAGGGTGATGCGAGCCCTTGATTTTCTGGTTTCGAACCCTTTAAGTTTAAAACTTCGTTTTAACTTTCTCCACTTTGTTTTGGCCGACTTTTTGAGAGAAAACAACCCTAATGCTTCCCCAAAATATCTAAGGTAAGTTCTTGATCAATTCCCATCACTACAACATCAATCTAACATCAAATTAACACTAGTTCATCCTTCAAAAACTATAGATTCTTAAAAATCGAAGACAGAGAAATTGAAGGAGACTTTGGGAAACTTCTTAAAGGCATGTTATTTGATCCATACTAAGATTATTTAAAGGATTTGGACTAGTGTAGGGTATTAGAATCAATAGTAATCCATGGGTGATTCATGGGGGAATCAAGAACATGTTTTTGGACACAAAAAGCCCTAATTTTTCGATAAGGGTGGGAACTCTTAGAATTTGATTAAAATTATGAATTTTATCATTAATAATCATTGTAGAGCCATTGTTGAACTTGGAGGAATACATTTGAGCGGGAATTGAGGTATGTCAAGATTTGAAAAATCTTTCTTGAAGTATGTCTATGTATTGAAATTCTCTCTATGTTTTGAAAATCTCTTTTAAAGTATGTATACTTTTATTGAAAACGTTTTGGAGTATGAATACGTTTGAAACCCTTGTTTTGGTGGATGTTTCTTGTTAAACCTATTTTCGATTTGGAGATGATTTTTGAACAAGGTCATGTGTGCATGTTTCTTGTTAAACCTATCTTCGATTTGGAGATAATTTTTTAACAAGGTCACGTGCGTGTAGGGTCAAGCCCGCATCGAACCACATGCGAATTAAAGTGAACCACACAAACCAAAAAAGTGCTCAGAAGTTATATTTTCGCTTTCAAAATAGTAATAATTCTCATAATATATAAATAAACTAAAAGTAAAAACAAATGAAGAAAGATGAAGAAAAGACCGTTAGCACTATCCCTAGACCTCCGAGGGACAAAAATGACATCAACCACTAATAGTTAATCTAATAATTTTTAAATTTAATTTAACAAGAATTTTTTTATATTATTCTTAGAACATAAAACTCTTATGGTGTGTGTGGCGGGAGGGGGGGGGGGCGAAGGGAGTGGTGGTGGCCGGATCTAAAAGGGGAGTATTGCGAGGAGATTACAATCATGTCGAACGAAAAGAAGAAAAAGAGGAGGTAGTGATGATGTTATCCAAATCTAGAAAAAAAAAAAAGTGGTTGCGGTGTTGTCGAATCTAAAAAGAAATGAAGATGATTTTGCTATTACCTAAATTTGAGAGAAGATGTGGTGGTGATGACCGGATCCGAAAAAGCAAGTGGTGTTATTTTCTTCACTCGCTACCCCCCCTACCCCTTTGATCCTCTTCCTTATTCTTTAGATTTGATCATCGCCCCCAAACACCACCTTGTCCGTTTTCTTTTTCTTTTTTGGATCGATCTAGTTATGCTGCCGCCGCAATTCCACTTCTTCCTTCTTATTTTCTTATCTAACCATCGTCACCACTATCACCCCATTCTTCTCCAAATTCGGCCACCACCATCTTCTCTTTAAGAATGATCACTACCAACATCACTTTTTTTGTAGATCTGAAGGAGGAGGAGAAGAAGGGAGTGGTGGTGGGTGGACAGATCTAAAAAGGGAGTATTGCGAGGAGCTGACAATCATGTCGAACCAGAAGAAGAAAAAAGAAGAGGTAGTGATGATGTTGCCCAAATTTGGAAAAAAATAAAATAACAAGTGGTTGTGATGTTGTCGAATCTAAAATGAAATGAAGATGATTTTGCTATAACCTAAATTTGAAAAAAGAGGTGGTAGTGATGACCGAACCCGAAAAAGAAAGTAGTATTTTTTTCCACTAGCCACCCGTTCCCCCTTTTGGTCCTCTTCCTTATTCTTCAGATTTGATCATCGCCCCCAACCACCACCTTTTCCGTTTTGTTTTACTTTAAGATCGATCTAGTTATTCCGCCGCTACAATTCCACCTCTTCCTTCTTATTTTTCTGATCTAACAATCGTCACTACTACCACCTCATTCTTCTTAATTTCGGCCACCACCACCTTCTCTTTCAGATTCGATCACTACCAACACCATGTTTTTTTTCAGATATGATCACCACCACCACCTTTTTTTCAGATATAGGTGACATCACAACTATCTTTTTTTAAAATTTGGTAACATCACAACCACCTCTTCCTTTTTTTTTTTCTAGATTTGGGAAACATCACCACTACTTGCTCCTCTTTTTTCTTCTGGTTAGACCACCACCTCCTTTTAATCCTCCCATTTTGAATCCGGTTTCCGCCACTACTTTCATCTCCTCCTTCTTCTTTAGATCTGGCCACCACCATACATTTATTTCACTCGCCACCCCCATTTTTTTTAATAACTACCAACCACCACCTCCTTCTTTTTCTTTTTCTTTTTTTAGATCGGTTTAGTGGTGCCGCCGCCACTAACACCACCTCTTTATTCTTCTTTCTAAATCTGACCATCGTCGTTACCATCACCACCTCTTTTTTCTTCAGATTCAACCAACACACCTTTTTTTCTAATTTGGGCAATATTATCACTACCTATTTATTTTTCTTCTTTAGGTTTCACCATCACCTTCACCTCCTCTTAATCCTCCATTTTAGATCCGGTCACCACCACCACTTTCTTCTTTTCCTTCTCCTTCTTAAGATCTTGCTACCACCATATGGTTTTTTGACTCGCCACCTCCCTCTGATCCTCCTTATTCTTTAGATTTGATCATCACCCCAATTCTGATCTTTCTTCTTTTCTGACCAAACCATTGTCATCAGCACCACCTAGTTACTACCATCTCCTTTTTCAGATTCGATCACCACCAGCACCACCTTCTTTTTCAGATTCAGTCACCACCATCACCACCTCCTTTTCAGATTTGGGTAACATCACAACCATCTTTTTTTAAGATTCGGGTAACATCAAAATCACCTTTTTTCCCCCATATTTGGGCAACATCACAATTATCTTCTCCTTTTTGTTTTTCTGGTTCGACCACCACTGCCACCTCCTCTTTATCCTCCCAATTTAGATTCGGCCAGCGCCACCACTTTTTTCTCCTCCTCCTCCTTCTTCAGATCTGCCCATCACCATACTTTGTTTTTTTCACTCACCAACCCTTCTCTGATCCTCCTCCTTGTTTGTTCATATTTGATCATCACCGCCAATAACCACCTCCCTCTTCTTCTTCTGTTTTTCTTTTTAGATTGGTTAATTTGGTGATGCCACCGCTACCGACACTACCTCTTCCTTTCTTTTTTAACCCAACCATCACCGTCACCATTACCATCTCCTTTTTCAGAATATAGAATAACAATGTACAAACAAGAACCAATCCCAGGGAAAAGGCAGAATAGATTTGATTGGGAAGTAATACCACCCTAGACCTTTTTTTAGATTCGGTCATCGTCATCACCGATGGTGTTAAAATGGCTAAAAAAAAGATAGTCACTAAATTTTTGTTTCGGCTAAAATTTTATATTTTTGACAAGATATAAGTTAAGCTTTTACGAGTTAAAAATAATTGAAAATAGCGTGCTTTTACATATTATAAAATCGACCATGCATGTTATATAGTTTATTAAAGAAGCATAGGTAGCAATGAGGCGGATTAAAGAAGCATAGGCAGTAATGAGGCGGATGATTTTGACACGTGGTATATTATAAAAGATTTTGTATCGATCGCGTTATAGACTTCTCTTTATATGAAAATGCATATGAAGTCGATAGCAGGAAAAAAGAGTAAGATAATGATTTGTATAATTTATACTATTTTTTACTAACTTAATAGTAAAAATCTCATGCATGTCGGTACACCCCTTAATCTCAACCAAACTTATATAAGTAAATACATAAATAGTGACATGAAGCGTGTAGCGCATGCATGTCGATATCAACCAATAGTTTCTAAGAAAAAAATCTCAAAAATCCGAGAAACGTTTAATTGTTGCATCATATGGATAACTGCTAAACTTGTAGACTTAGATATATATATACACATATATCTATATATTACTATTCTTTTTTTTTTTTCTTTCTTAATATTTGCTTAATACAAGCTGAACATTTTACAGTCCATATATATGCGCTTCTCAACACACTATAGTACCCGTCACAGTAATTACCCTAGACACTTTTAGTAACTTCCTGCACATAAACTTAAAGATAGAGCTATATACATGCTCTAATACCTATACAAGTAAAGTATATACCATATATCCAAGCATTTTTTTTCTTTATATATATTTTTTTACCATATATATAAAGAGAGCTAATTAAACACATAAATTAATAAGTACTTAACCACACCATGGAGGATAGTTAATCCCATCATCCAAGTTGCATGCATATAACCCTGGATCATTCACTGCCTCTTGAAATGAAGTTGTTGCTTTTGCTTCTTCCCATATAGAAGAATCATCAATTACTGGCAACATATTCAAATCTCTCCACATTTCTCCACCAAGCTGATTATTATTGTTTTCATCTAACCCTTCATCAGCAGTTTGGTTGATGTCCAAACACATAAATGCATTTGGATCATTACCAGAAAAATTGTTGGTACCAAAATCATTGTTGAAACAAAGAGAGGTGTCATTTCCAACACTCCAAGTTGATGGTGAAGCCACATTGTAAACAGTTGTTGGAACCGGAGCTGGAGCTGGAGCCGCACAAATGGTGTTGGGCCTGGAGTTTTGTATTTGGGCCTGGGGTTCAGCCTGGGCCTGTTTGTTGAACAGATGAGGCAAATTGAGTTTGGCCTCGGCACCATAGAGCTTACGGGCCGCGTGATCATAGGCCACAGCGGCATCGTAAGAATTCTCATAGGTGCCGAGCCAGAGTCTGGCTCCGCGATTGGGTTCGCGGATCTCAGCAACCCATTTGCCCCAAGTACGTTGGCGGACACCCTTATAGGTGCAGCTAGCATTTTCGGGACCACCTTTGCCTCTCATGCAGCCTTTTCTGGAAGTGGCTTGGATTATTTTTTTAGACCTTCTTGGATCATCAACAGAGAAGGTTGACATTGTGGGGAGGAAAATGGCACTGAATTTTTATTTTATTTTAAGAGAAGAAAAAGTTGAGTTTGGGTGCATCAAAACAGGTTTTAGATAGGAGATTTATAGTTGGTGAAGGCTTTGATGGTGGGAACTGTTCAAAGATACGTGGCTACCTCCATGGTTAGAATTTTGATACTTGTCAAGTGCTACATTTGATCTTGTTGCTATCTCTTTTTTCTTCTTTTTTGTTTTTAAATTCGTTTTAGAAACATGCATGTTTGTGTCTCTAGTTCATGCAAGTGCTTATGCGTTTTTTTGTACTGAAGCAGAGGTGTCAAAGACAAGATGTTACACCTAAGAGTACTGCTTAAGGTTTTCTTCTTCATTCTTTTCCTTTTTATATTTTGAGAAAGGGTCAAAAGTAGCTTCTCCAGTATACAAACAGTCTAATTTTATCCTCAGTTACTTTGATCATCCATATATTTTATGTTGACAAATTACTCCGTAACTGTCCTTTCTATTTTGCTAAAGAGAACTAAAATAATAAGAAACTAGTTCCCGAAAACATCTTCTCCAACACACGAAAAAATGCTAGAATGCACGTGTGAATGTCATTCAAAGCGAGATTCTTGACTAAACGTCAAATTTGCTAAACCATCAACTACCAAATTAGCCTTTGTATAAATATGGGCGATAGAGACCACCCAGTTCCTAATCAAAAAGTGACGAATGCGGTTGACAGTATCACCATTCTGTCTAAAATATAGTAGAAAGATAATTTTAACCTATAGTCAACAATATGTAGAAGGATGAATTTGAATAATTTCTCTTGAAGTATTTTGACATGTAAATGGACAATCGAGACCACTCAGTTCCTACCCAAGAAGTGACGAATGTAATTAATAATATCACCATTTTGACTAAAATGTAGTAGAAGATATTTTTAACCTATAATCAACAATATATAGAAGGACAAATTTGAATAATTTATCTCGAAGTATTTTGACATGTAACTTGTTCTCGAGCAGTGGTGGAATCAAAATTTTCACTAAAAAAAAAAAAAAAAAAATGGCAAGGAAACATGAAACACCAACACGGCCGGCTTTTGGGCAAAGCAATTAAAGCCCAAGCTTGAGGCCCCTAAACTTTTGGGGCCCCATTTTTCACTAATAAGGTTCTATGATTTTTTTACTTTGAAAAATTTAAGATAATTCAAATCGTAAAAAGTACATTTTTTCCATTTAAAAATTGTTCTTCTTGATATTTTTTACTATATATTATAATTTAAATATGTCAAGTTGTCTATGAATCCTGTTACATAAAAAAATATCAAAGTAAATCATAAGGGATTATTAAAATTAAGAAACTTGATTCTTTTTCAAATGCTTATATTGCTTATGAAATAATATTAACAATTTCTGAAAAAATTGTCTTACTGAGAAAAATTTTGAATTAAAATTGATAAAATTTTACTTATAAGTTAAAACAATGTCTTAAGAGAGATTGAATATATTAATTATATTATCAACTGGAAAAAAAATATTAGAAGAGATCAGTTATAAAATAATTATATATAATTTTGCATCTCAAAAATTCTATATATAAATAGACTTCAAATAAAAAGTACCTAGTATGAAAGTGTTTCTCCTTTTCAAAGAAAAAAAAAAAAAAACTTAAAGCCTTTAGTTGAAGTTTGGCTTTAGACCATCAATAATCTTGGGCAGCCCCTGATTACACCGATAGGATTCAACAAATAGTATTTACAAAAGCAACAACTATGTCCCAATCGCACTTAAATTAGGGTCAAGATATAGTATACATGCATAAAAATAAAACTAGCTATCCACATAATACAACTTTTTATCGAAGGGGCGTCAATTGACGCCCTTTGAACATGAGTGGCTCCGCCATTGCTATGGAGCTCCTTAAAATTAAGGACCAATACGAAAGAATTTACTAACAGCAAAATTTTAAAGATGAAAGATAAAATTAAAAAAACGTTTGTAGGGAGTAGTTTAAGATTTGTAAATGTGAACCTACTTTTTCCACTTCAACACTTCATCAGGAACCACTACGCACTTTTTCATGCTTTGGTCGATGAAAACAAAAATCAAAAGAGAGTAAGGATGAGAAAATGCTTACGTCAGTTCCCGGGAAAACATGGAAATTGGATAAGTACGGAAACTCCAAAAACTTAGCACATGAATGAAGTATAGAGACAAGTAGGAAGAAAGCTGGCTTCTTTTATAGTTACGTGTCTGTCTACATTTCTGATGGATAACAGTTGTATGAATTGGAACTTAGTACAGATTCATCTCTGGATATGCATTTGCATTCAATAGCAAAGCAGAAAAAAAAAAACAGAGACTGAATAACTATTAATATGTGGTATAGTTATTAAATGATACTGTGGGTAACTAATGCAGTTTCTCAAAAAAAAAAAATCTGTGGTTTCACACAAGTTTTGTGAGGCCGAGAAAACATGTCCCTCTTGTCTGAACTTTCTGTTAGCGCTAAGTACAAAAATCTTTGTACTACTGTCCAACCAAATTACCCCTTCAGGAATATTTGGCGTAGGCTCCTTTTCCCAAGAAAAATGGAGTACTACCACTGTGATTTGTGAATCATGGAAAATGAGATGGTAAAAAAAATTGTATACTCACTCCATCCCAATTGTTGTGATAGTATCATTTTACTAGGCATGGCGTTTGAGAAAATAAAAAAATAAAAATTGTGGTGTAAAATAAGCAATAAATCTAACGATTTCATTCACTTCACTGCAAAAGGTTAGGGGGAAGTTTTAAACTAAATTATTTCTAATGCAAAAATGTATCATTTTTTTTAACAAATTAAAAAAAAAATATCACATAAATTGAGACAGAGAATACATTGAATGTTTATCAAATTGGTGGATATAAAATATGTCTTTCGTACACAAATTTATCACTTAAGATCCAGTGATATTAACTTACAATACAACTTAAACAAAGAGAAATAGATTTTTAGTCCTTTACAATTTTTTTTAATTTTATGATCTTTATACAAGAGATCTTCATTTTCTAAACATAAGAAATCTGAAAATAACACATAAGAGATCCGAAAAAAATATTTTCTTCTGATCAAATCGTAAGAGGTCAAAAAATTTTCATTTTTCTAACATTAAAATGGGGTACCGTGCCCTTTCCTCTTTCATACTTTTGTTTTTTTCTTTTCGGGTTTTGTCTTTACACATTCAAGAATTTGTCTTTATGATGACCGATGGCTTACCTCATCATCCAATAAACTCGACGAGTCAGTAATTTAATACAAACATCAACGGGTAAGCATTTACTAGATGATGAGGTAAGCCATCAGTCATAAAGACAAATGCTTGAATGAGTAAAGATCCCCAAAACCCGAAAGAAAAAAGAACAAAAGTAGGAAAGAAGGAAGTGCACGGATACCCCATGTTGGTGTTATTGTTTAAGTTATGTTGTAATAGCAAATTTTTGCACCACTTCAGAATAACTTTACACATGTGTTGCCTAACAATCCTTAGTTCACGTAAATATGCTAAAGTTTAATCATTTTTGCTTGAATTTCAAATAGAAGTCTCTGAATTTCAGTCATATAAAACTTCAAACACCACATGTCTAATATTTATTAAAATTAGGTACATGTAAAAAAATTAAGAAATTGAATACATATCAAATAGCAATATCCAAACAAAATATCCGTAACTTTTTTAGTATGAAATGTGAAACACAATCAAGTTCACGATATATTTTAAATCATTTCTCACAGTACAGGGGTATATTTGACCCTTCTCCATTTAATGTCCAAAATTATCGTTAATGAGCTTGTTAACTATGTGCTAAACGATTTCGTGGCATTAATTGATTTTACAATAAATTGATTTGCTTTAAAGCGCTTCATGACATCACCTTACTTAAAAGAAATTATTATTCCTTCCGATTCAAAATAAGTGTTCACTTAGCCTTTTTCACACCCTTTAAGAAAACATTAACTATTAAATTTTTTTTAGTTATTTTGACTAAACTACCCTTAATTAATATAAGAATCTTGCTTATTTTTCACCTTGAGTAAATACGGGCAAATATGAAAAAATAAAGTTAATTCCTTTCTTAATTTTGCAAGCGGACACATATTTTGAACCAAAATAAAAAAGCTAAGTGAACACTTATTTTGAACCCGAGAGAGTACTATACAAACTTCAATTGTCAACGCCTCAATCCCAAAACAAGTAACAGTCAAATTTAACTGAACTTCCATCAAGTTAAAATTTCAGCAATATAATTTCAGGCTATTGCGTATATATATTTCACATGGTACAACTAATGTTACAGGATGTAGGTGTTACAGGATGAAAGTTGCATACACCATTTTGTTCCCTTTATGGTTTAATACATTAGAGAAAAATGGGTCATAGGTGGGTCTCAAAATATTCACATACACAACGCAGCCGCTATATAATTTTCCAGCATGAGATTGCCGGCATACAAATCCCAAGGACTCACAATGCAAACGTAAAGTCACATAATCTTTGAAGAGTAGGCTGACAAACTTTGCCTCTATAATAGTAGTCCATAATGCATCCAAAAAAAAAGCATTTTATGATATATTAAGAGGCAGCCAATCATTTTAACAGTACAAAACTTCATCTCTCCTGACAAAAACCTGACAATAGCATCAAGGTTGTATTATTGGGATTCGCGTAGCGCTGCCCTTATTGCTTTCAACATCTCGTTGACTTTAATCCCTTTCCTACAAGCAACAGACATAATAGAATTTTCACCGTTGGCCGCTCAAAATAACATGTAAATATACATATGTGCTGATGAAGAGGTTTGGCTGAAAGTCTGAAACTGTAGCTGTTTTTTTTTGTCTTGGAGAATAACATAATTTATTTATCAAATACGGAATCCATAAAATATGCAACAGTATATGATGAGCACAAAATAAAATATGAAGTGTCTTTTTTTCTTTTTTCTTTCTTTTTCCTTGGTATTATGGCCTAAAATTAATTCAAAATGCCTACTTGACGGCATATCAAGTGACCTTAGAACTTGGTTGGGACAATCACATAGTTACAGATATGACAGCATCAACCATATAAAAGGAAATTATAAGCCTAATATATTATATGGACAATCAAGACTTGTGTTAGACACAAAAAGGCCTATAGGAATATCTAAAGTTCCAAACTGGAGGACATACTCGTTTCTAACTAAATACTTCTCCTATGACCAGAGGCGGAGCCAGGATTTGAGGTCTGGGGGTTCGGCATTTTAAGACATGACAACGACCTTAAGCTAATATATAACAACTAAGGGCGTCTCAATAAAATTAATGGCCTAAAGCTAAATTTTAATCCGAGACCTTAAATATATACACATACATAAAAAAAAAAATCTAATCTTGCCTTTTTGGTTTTTTAATAATTGTTGCATTTACTTCACATAGTAACATTATTATTAATATTTATAATAGTGAGGATTAATTCAAGTTAATAAGATGTTAATCATGTGTCTTAAATACATTACCTTAGATGTTGTTGTAAAAACTTTATTTAATAATATGAAGATTTTGAGTAATTTAGTTCAAAGTCCTAAAATATTTCTCTTAAAAAGTAGATAGTTTTTTCCCTTCTTTTATTATATAAATTTTGTACTTCTTTTTACAATCTTCAATATTGTCTAAGAAAAAAATAAAATCATAAAATTCATCCGTAAAAATTTTGGGGCCTCAAAAGTTTGGGGGGCTAAATTAAAGGTTTTACTAGCTTCACCCTTGAGCCACCCTGATAACAACCATCAAACTAACGAACAGGTATCAGTATTTAATATATTTTAAAAATCTAAGTTTGGGTTTGGCGTTGTGAAAGAAAACGATGAAAAAGAATAGTAGCAGCAAGTATCGGGAGAATTCAGTTTGCCTTTTGCTTATTGATTTGTCAATTTTATATATTGTTTTTAAAATATAAAGTGTTAAAAGAAATTCTGTATGATAGCAAAAAGGGAAAAAGTTACCCCCAAAGGAAAAGAATTGCACGAGTTCAATTCATACGTTCTTCTAATTTTACAAAGTGAATTAAAAAAGAATCTTGCTTATTATAACAAAAAAACGAAAAAACATAGGCACTGATGGGGTTTCAAACCCACATCTCTGGAAAGAAAGCATCTCTAGCCTCTGCCTTACCACTGAACCGGCAGCTTATTTGTGTATGTGAGTTCGTAAGTAAATAATATCTACCTTTACTATTTTTCTATAGTAATAATATAGGGTCTACGCAAAAGCTACTAGTTCGCCCGAACCCCCCTTTAATACTGTAGCTCCGCCCCTGCCTATGACAGTGTGAGAGCAACATCACATGTATCTAGAACATGATGAAAAATTTGGGAGGAAGAAACTTATATTACAAGCTTTATAAAAGTCACACATGCATGTCTAACTTTCCAAAATAATATGATCTTTGAGGCTTGAATGTCTGTAAACCTAGAAGAAGATAGATGACAGAGGAACTTACAGTACACTAACACCCACAACAGCAAGAGGGCGTGGATACTCTTCAAGTTCTTTAACCTTCTGATCCTTAGCAGATAACCCTGAAGAATGATCACTGTTTTGGCTCTCGTCAATAGAAATGGACTCAGCCACAGCTCCAGAGCTTGGGTCAGGTTCGGAAGATATTCTCTCACACCCAATTTTCCATATTTCTTCGGTCAAGGTAGGAAGCTTGTCTATTGCCTGTCAAAGCCATAACCATATCTTTCATATTTAACAAACTTGATGGCCCTTGACAAGATGCATATTAATACAACATTTTTTGCAGGTGAAAGCAAGTTATGCAGAGCCAGATACCTCAGGTTTGTCAATCTTGTTTAGCACTACAAGGTATGGCCTGTCAAGGTACTCAGGATTGTACATCCGCAGTTCCTGCAAATAAGATATCATTTCCCTCAGCAGAGTGGCAAGGAAAGAAGATACCGGAGTGTCGATAAGCAACGACTTACTCAGAAAGGTGAAACAACCCCCCACCCAAAATAAGAACCTCCTGCAGTTGGGAGGTCAACCATAAAACAGAGAGACTGGATGAGCATAGTATGCAATATGGCTACAACAGAAGTAGCTTTGAAACTACTTCTCCAGAAAAAATATACTATAGCTAGGGTGTCAAATGGGTGGGTCAATCAGTTGGGCTAAAATGCGCTGAAATAGGGTGGGCTAAACTGGGCTAAAAAGCAGGACATAACCCAGCCCGCCCAATTCTTACCGGTGTTAATTTCTTGGTTTGTTCTATTATAATTTTTTAATTACCTAAGAAAGCTATATTTTTTTCATTATGGCTACATTGGGTATGTTGTTGTCATTGTTGTTGTATGGCTATATATCCCATATCAAATAAAAAAGAATGTCTTTTCGAAAATATTTTGACAAAATTTCTATGGGTCAATCGGGCTACATATCACCCCAATTTGGCTACATATTAGCCCAACTTTTAGATGGACTAGAATGTGTTGGGCTAAAATGGACTGAGCTAAACTTGAATGGGTTGGATAGGTTATATTTTCATGGGCTAAATTTTGCCACCCCTAACTAAAGCAATTAAGCAAACTACAAAACAATGATGTGATACAAGTAAGTTTATGGCGTTTTTAACAGACCAAGGTAAAAATACTTGAGCGCTAAGTTCACTACACCAAAAGAGGCTTTTCGTGGCAATATATTTTCCTTTTAGCGGCAATAGTTATTGCCCCAAAAACATTTACAAGCAATTGGTTAAATGTCATTAGATCCAAGGTCGCTAAAGCCTTTAGCGGCATTTATTGTTGGGGCTAAAGTTTGGTATTGCCGGTAATAATTGATTCTAGAATACAATTAGCGGCAATTTAGTTATTGCCGTTAACTAATTGTCGCTAAAAGCATATTTTGTTGTAGTGGTTGGTCTGCCCAAACCAATTAGGCAAGACATTAATGAAATGGCATGAGGTAGAGAACATAAAAAATGGATCTCTCTATGATGAGGCAATAATTATTACAGAGTAAAACAAACACATCACATAGATCAAGTTTCTTGTATGTAAGACTAATATGCATCTATGAGTAGAGAGGGGGATTTTAATAAATAAAAAGGTTATTAAACCAGCAAAGTAAAATGTTTCTTAGTTGGAAAAACCAGTTAAAGATAGCAGCTAACGAATAACCGAGATGGTCATGGGAATCCATGTAACCTATCGCTTCCACACACTTTATTCCTTGTCCACCTTAGCGCTTACTTAATCCAAAATGATTAAACAAAAAATCACAGCGCAACTCAAAAATGAAGATGAAGGAACCTGCATGGTGAAATAATTCTACGGAAATAAATAGGAAGAAATTGTGCATTACGTAAGTTTATCTTTCAATTCGTCCCACCTCTGATCTTTGAAGCCATATGCTATAATAGTAATCAAGAGTTGATTCTTTAGATGCCTCTACGATAAACTGGTCAAATTAAGAGAACTTTAAATTTTCTTGTCAAACCAAATCGGGTCAATGAAGAAGAACCTTACTACTGTGTGATTCCAAATTTATTTCTTCTGTTAAGACGCAATTAAGGTGTTATAACTAATTAACTATGACAAAAATTATGTTTAACGAGTGGGATTAGACTTACTTCTTTTACAGTTCTGTAATCACCGACTGGGTCCTCAACAGCTGCATCAACAACATGAACCAACAATCTTGTTCTCCTCAAGTGTCTCAAGAAATTACGCCCTAGACCCTGATAAGATAATTAGGGACACATGCATAGCCAAATTTCATTTTGTAGAGCAACATAAGTAAAACATAAAAATACAAGGTTTGAGGCCTCAAATTAGTAGAGTGATAACTGAATATAATAGAAATACCTTTCCCAAATGTGCACCTTCTATTAGACCAGGCAGATCCGCTAGAGTTGCTTCAGATGAATATTTGTCTGCCCCTAAACTTGGGTCACCATCAAGACGTCCAAGGTTTGGCATCAGCGTTGTGAATGGATAATCAGCAATATCAGGCTTTGCATGCGTAATGGCAGCCAATAGGGTTGATTTTCCAGCATTTGGAAGTCCCTGAGGAAAATTTAAAGAGCAAAGTCAAAGAGTTGAAGATAACTGAAGAATAATAGAGTTGCATCTATATATGATCACATAATGTAATGAACCAATCAGGCTATAAGCATCCAGATGTATCACTACAAACAAATTTTACTATTGACCAATATAATCCACATTTTACATGTTATTACTTATTTGTACTCGTCCCAATGACACTATATGTCCTTGGGGATCCAAAAGCTAAAAAGTCAACAAAAACCTAACATCATGCATAATTTAAAAAAACAAAGGTCAAATGGGTAAGAGCCAAAAAGCAAAGTGCTTCTCTATGGCCTCAGGTTCAGAGATCATTTCAATTCTAAAAGTAGTAAAGATGCATAGACATCTAAGCAGACATAGCATCCAACAAAATAGGCTCACAAAATTAGCAATTACGAATGCATAAATTAATAAAGAGGATAAAGGTTCTAGAATTAATCTTTCCTTTTTCTCAACATTATTTTTATAAGGATGGTGTTCGGCCAACTTGCGGGCACCTCGACTATACTGTGTGATACCTGCTATCTCCCACCAGAATATGTAACGGATATCTCTGCCACCGAGGCTTAAAAAGATAGAAGAAACCATTTGGCATTTTCAACCTCTGTTAGGATTTGAATAATAGCCTGGCTAATTGAGTAAACGACCTACCTAAATGTGCGAATGGTTGAAATGTAATATCAATTGATATATGCATCAGTGTTTACCGGCATATATTAGTACATGTCAATTGAATCATGGATATCAGAATGCTAATTAAGTTTGTGCACATATCTGCAAATATGAAAAGTTTGTCTGATAAAGATACTCACAACAAGACCCACATCAGCCACAACTCTCAGTATCAACTGCAGGCTAACTTCCTCTCCAGACTGGCCAAAAGATAAAACCTGCGAGAAAGTGAAACAAAAAGGTACAGTGTATTAAGTCCAAAAACTACTACCAGTATTCATACTGGCTTTAGTAAGTCCGATCAGATTATCAACACATTTGTGGGTTTTCAGCACACTTTTACTATTCACCCAAGTCAGATAAGCATGTTAGCTCGTCAAAATACAATCACTTGGAAAGAGACCTTTTGCCAGCATAGCATGACAGAATACAGGACTACATAGCTGGATCACATGACACTAACACTAGAAAGCTAGTATCAGCTAAGTGCATAAAATTATTTTTTTCTAAGCTCCTTTTCATGTATCATAAGATTCATTGGCATGCTAGCAGACACGGGGAAAGGATTATATAAAATCAGATGTCTCTTAAAGATTAGGCCTATACAAACCTTATCGGTTTCATCTCTCATTATATTTGTTGACAAATTCGTCATTTGTTTCCTTTTGTGCTCTGGAACATCCAACAAGCTAATCTGCCACAACCATGTAGCACAGAATCAAAGACCAGGCATGCAGTTCCAAATAAGTAATACAGTATCTATTACTCACAACGAAATACTTCAAGCACCAACGAACATATCCAAAAAAAGCGAAATAATTTGCTCCTTTTTCTTTCTTTTATTTTTCTTATATTTGGTAGGGGATGGTGTAGAAGAGAGATACTAACTACTTTAAAAAACTGGTAGAAGCATGATATGCCAAGCATCGCAATTATATATGAGACCCAAAGATTTCTCACCCCTCCTTGTCCTCCCCTTGCAACAAGAACTTCATCACCTTGATTAGCTAGATCTGCCAAAAACTTTCCTCTTTTAAGTTTGACAACAGTACCTGGAAAATATGGAAAGGCATGAGATGAGAAGTGTTGGCATCACACAGCGGTATGCCTTTCAAAATACAAAAATCACTATTCTTAAACAGCTTCAAATGAAGTGTCTAAGTTGAGAAAACAGAAGATATCCAGTATACATTATAGCAACAAGAAAATAAAAGAATGTAATAATCTCAAAGTAAATCCATAAGTCTAAACTCTCACAGGAGTTTCTCATGCATGCTAGAGCTATTATCACACTAGAGATCCAAAGGGAGAACAAACCTAGTGGAACGGGAATTCTCAATGTTGGTGCAGTAGCTCCATTTTGCATAAGAGATGTTAACACACCCATGGAATCAACATTCCCCCCACGCTTCGCCTTGTGATTTCTCTTATTGTGAAACTCCAACAGTGAATCTTTACTCTCATCTGCACAAATGACAACATCGCCACCATGTCCCCCCATTGGTAGGATTATTGAGCCATCAAAGTCCCTTTTATAAGAGGCTTTCTTCTTTGCCTTATCTCTGCCAAATTTTCCTTCTGACTTAGATGGAGCTTTATGGTTGGGCATACTAAGAACGGCACCATGCCCTCCATCTCCAGCACGAACTGTGATAATCACCTCATCAAAATATTTGTGAGGTTCTCTTATGTATGCATCAGAAGCGGGCGAAGGAGGCATTCTGGTTTTTGCAAGTGCACACTTTACAGCATAGCTTCTATAATTTTCATTACTGTTCCTCTTTTGAGAAGCACTGTGAGGTAAGTCCAATATACATTATAGCAACAAGAACATAAAAGAATATAATAAGTATCAGAACACAAGTCAACCAAACCAAATACATGAAATGATAAATCGGTACTCGCTAATAGTCAAACAGAATACCCCAGCAGAAGTTCACAGTATACATTAATTTGCACCACAAGATGCTAATATGTACAACAAAAAGGACTAAAGATTCCTTTAAATATGGAGGGAATTCAAGAAATATCCAAGGCATTAAAATCATGCTTCTTCTTGAAGTTACACCAAGAGTACAAAATCTGCAAATCCCTAAATTTTACGGAAAAAAAAAACAAAAAAGGCTGTAAATTCTCAAAATTTCTGTTACTCCTTTCTTCCCAAGTACTCTCATATGTTAACACAATTGGAGCATATTGCTAACTATTCCAAAAGAAAGAAAAAGAAAACATTGGGTGAGTCGTAATCTTTTTAATAAGCATCATTTTAAGTTCACAACTTTTTTCTCAAATTTACCTGTATAGGCATTTTATACACAGTCCCCCTCCCCCCAATCTTTTAAGAAACTCTTTAACATAATTTTTACTGTTTCTAATAAGTGCAATCCTTTAACAGAACTCTAAAAAAACCCAAGTGATTATATAGCCAAACAGAAGGCAGCAAAGAAATATCTACATTAACTGTTAGAAGAAACTCGTATCTATCTCCTAGTGCGAAATTAACTGCCTTTATTTTATGTTTTGTTATTCCTACTGTTGTACTAAGTATTAGGAGTAGAAGGTAAAACTGGTACAAAATTGTTAAGCAATTGCACTTGTTAAGTAAAAAAAAAAAAAACTTCATCAAGTTCATATAAGCTCAATGAATTACATATAGCTGACCATATTAATTACAAGATTAAGGTAGAAGCTGTACCTATTTGGGAATTGTTGAAGAGGACAGGATAAGGTAGAAGAGAAGGAAAGAGAGGAATCATTATTAGTGAAATGAAGGTTGAGATATGAACAAGAAGAAGACAAGTGAGACACCATTGTAGTTGTAAAATGTAATGTTGTTGGGCGCCAGAATATTAGAGGATAGAACTAGAGGATTAACTTCCCTTTTATATGTTCCTTTGCTGGAATTCTTTTTTAAGCAAATTGCATCTAGTAGGCTGTTATTATGCCTTTAAGTTTTATCCTTTTCTTTAAATTATTTAATCTATAGCCAATTTAGCAAAAAAAAAAAATCAATAAGTGCTTATTTTAAAAAAGTGAGGTATTTGACCAAACTTTTGAGAGAAAATAAGTGTTTCTGGAATTAGCAAAAGCAGTTTTTCAGAAGCTAAAAAAAAATGTCAAAAAACACTTTTTTTAAAAGAACTTTTGAGAAAAATACACTTAGAAGCACTTTTTAAAAACTTAGTCAAATACTAATTGTTACTCAAAAGTGACTTTTAAATTAATAGGCCAAACACAAACCGTTTTTCGCCAAAAGTACTTTTTTCAAAAGCAGTTTTGAAAAAACATTTTTCAAAATAAGCTAATTTTAAAAGTTTGGTCAAACAGGTTAGTTAACATATATTTCATGGCACTGGCCACTGAGTATTATGCGATCAGCATACAAGATACACTTTTTGTTCTTAGTATATCAGTTATTGTATTGTAAATTTCCATAAAATTCTATTTAATTTGAACAATTTTGGGCTGAAAAAAGAATAAATTAAATGGAGGTACCGCGGAAGCATGGATGAAGTATCACAGTGAAATGAAATGAATTATCAAAGTTCATATAAATTTTTTTGCCAAACTTCCAAAGTTTGAGACTTTTCAACCAAAACTTTAGGCAAAATGTTTGAAGTTTGGGACTGCCAAACCAAACTTCGAACAGAGTCATCTGAAGTTTACTTGCAAAAGCAATATGCCAAACTTCAAAGTCGTATATGTCCGATTATTGTACTTTCAAACGCAAATTTTTTCAACTTCAATATCATAAATCTGAAGTTTGATTCTGAAACGGCTAAAACTTCCATAAATTTATATGCTTTCAGCTATGGGTTATATAGCAGTCCGCAAATCGACTATCTGTGCACTTTGATAGTCTACTTTCTTGATGGCTCTATGATAGAGTGAGCAAAATTTGATACTATCCACGGGAAAAACCTCACTTTTTCCTCCACTAAGAAGAAAAACGAACTAAGACAATCTACTTATCGATCATTTATTTACCATCACCTTTTAAACTAATCTTCTCATGTCGAGCGCAAATGAATTAGCATTTAAACAAAGCATTTGACTAACACATTCACTTATGACATTCTAAGCATAAACAAATCGCCACAAGTGGTATCGTGGTATTCAGTAAAACTTTAATACTCTCACAGTTGCCCCAAGGACTGATTCGTGAGGTCTTAAAAACGTCAGACAACCCATAATCAGCCATCCCAATTTTTGCTTTCCGAAAGTTGGCAATGTGAATCTAGCTGCGAATGGACTTCAAGGTGCAGTAATTGCTCCCCCGGGGGCTGGAATCATGCTCCTAAATCAGCTCACCTAGCTCTTAAGAAAGTCTTTCAAAGAAAATGGTGGATGCCCTTCCTGCAACACGACAGTCATCAAAAGTTTAGTATTTAAATGGAGAAGGGTAGTGGGGCAGGACATTATCCCCCGAGTTTCAACTCTATCCGATCATCAAGAATCTTGAACTACCAAAGTTTCAAGTGGTCTTGGTCCAACAGCAGGTTCGTAAAACCTTGCATGCATGGGCGGAGCTAACTAGGAAGGGGTTGAACCCCCCTTGTTGAAAAATTATACTGCGCACATAGGGTAAAAAAAACTATTGTTTGTGTGTGTATATATATATATATATGAACCGTGAATCCCCCTTAATGGAAGAGAAGCTTCTACTGTAGTTGTAAATGTGGTACAAATCGGGTTCCAACCCCAAGTGTATCATTTAATCCCCTAGCCAGAATTCTAGCTGTGCCACTGCTTTGCTTGAATGCCTAGGGTAGGGGTAGCTAATAGATAGGCGAAATTATGTCGCTCCTGGGATGAATCACTAGCGGTTCCTATCTGAAAAGTTTCTCTTTTAACACTTCTTTCACCTTCTATATTCCCTCCCTGTCCACAGAATGCTAAGCAACAATTCATGAAATAAAGCTCTAAGATCAAACCTTACTGGATTCTTGACTTAAGCATTGCCTTACGACAGTTGTCTGCTGCATCAACCTTTCAACCGCAGAATAGCTGGGGAGGTTTGAATGTGCTGCCAGCAGCATGACAACAAAAATGAGTGAGAGGAGGGAAATTAAAGTGATTAGAAATCACGACATCAGAAAGACCCGTAAAAAAACACACCAAGTATTGCTCTATTCAAACTATCGGCAACTTGCTGTCTGTACTCCAAGCTTAATAGATGAAACATGGGTGACTTTTCTGGTTCGCTATAAGCTAATAAAGCCATGAAGTCCTGCCACAAAGCTTCAATATTTAGACAAGTACAAGGGAATTGGAAGAGAATATCTAAGAGATTCACTAGGGAAGAAACGTACCTCAAGCTTTTCAACATATTTCTGCACCTTTCCAAAAGGAGCCAACTTTGCCTGTGCAAATTCCAGAGCTTCTGTGCTGCCACAGATAGATAGAAATAGTCAGAAAAGTGAATTTCATCCTTGACAATTAAGCCATTGGCATACTGTGCTCACCATTTTCTTGAGCAGACAAGTCCAACAAAATGAAGGCTCAAGAGATCAAAATGAAGATCCTTATTTTTCTCTAATAAGTCAGGAGCGAACTGCTCTGTAAGTTCAATGGCCTTCAGTACACACCCCTCTAATGCCAAATGATAAATCCCTGGAGATAACTTTGTAGTTAGAATCATCAATCAAACACTTTCTAAAGACTAAAATTAATAAGGGGAACACCAGAATCCAGACAACTCCATTGCTTACTGTGATGTGGATAAACTAACTAATAAAGAGGAAAGAAAAAAAGGAAACAAAATCGGCTCATCATAACATTTTCAAATCTGCTCCTTCTTTACTGAAATAGGTAAAACCATCTACTGCTCCTATGCATGGGAGGTGAATAGAACAGCACTACTTCCCAATCCCAAGATAATTGGGTTAGTTATCTGAATTCTATATATTCAATTTGCTCCATTAGGGCTTGTTTCATTCAAATACTCAATAATTTGCCACTTAAAAATAAATATCCTCCAAATCTCATGCTTATCCTAACATTGACACATCATTCATTAACCAAGGTGAGAATGCTCTCGGTCCATACTAGACTTGATATACGTGTACCAACACTGACCAAACCTTATTTCCGACTAGCTAATATTGCCTATATGTGTACTTGCTTCTATTATGTTTTTCTTCTGCTAAGTCGCGTGGAGTTTAGAGATTGTAGGTCTTTGAGACAACTTCCTTCCATGTTATTTGGCTCTATCTCGTCTCTTTCAACACCTTCAATCATTGTGTTACACAGTCAATCATCAAGCATTGGAGGACAACATCTCATAACGATGAAGTAAAATTTGTGCCCCAAGTTTATAGGCTTTTGACATATCAAAATGAATATGATATCCACAATAGGCAGTAGGCATGCAAAATATGCATGTGGGAAGATCGACAGAAAAATAGCATGCCATCAAAATGAAACAAGCTATTGCAGACAAGACTATTTCTCAAACAAAAATACACATTGGGGAAAAAAGGGGGTGTACTTATCATGGAAAACTGTTCTCAAAGTTTAGAAGCAAACCAATACCAAAAAAGGGGCTTAAGGAATGTTAATGTCAGATTGTAACACAATAAGAAGAACGAGCAATCTGTGCTTGATGAAAACTATCACTTACTTTTTCTCTTCTCCATATCCTCCAGATGATTAGCAGTCTGCTTCATGCCAGTGGAGGCAGTAAAAGATTCCAACGTGTCTGTGAAGCAATTATGCGCGAGATATGACATGACAATGTTGTGAATATCATTGTCATTGACAGCCTATTGAAGAAGCACACAAAAAGCAAATCAGAAGTTAGAGACAGCACAAACATCCATTTGAATCATAGATCTTTTGTTTTATGAAAGTTTTCCAACACAGAATTGAAAGAGAGTCCACAAACAAAACAAACTTCTCTGACAATATGTTACTTTCAGTATTTTCTTAAGATCGATCTTAAAGTTAACTTTTAACTTTATCAACCAATTAACTATTCCTCGATCCCAAATCAGTCGGAGTTGGCTATATCTAATACCAGTTAGGATCGGCTATACGAAATTACAGATCCTCTATACTCATTCAGAGCCCATTTCATTGTTAATACTAAATAATTTTTCTTTCAGGATAAATTAAAGGATCTCTAAAACAAGTTCTCTAAATCTCTCTTATCCAGTTATCCCTATACTAACATAAAACACGACTCGTAAAGAACACCAGACCTAATATAAGTATAATAATAACTAGTAACTAGTACAGTCTATATCATTCTCTCCCATTGTATTACCTACATTGATTACGAGAGATTATAGGTATCCTGAGACAACACCTCGTGTTTTAGGTCTATCATGTCCTTTTTAGTATCTTCAATCATCATAGTGTCACACTTGTTGACCGATGCATACTATACCCCCCCCCCCCCCCTCTTTCCCAGCACCGTTCTCACTTCTCATTTCATAGAGGCATATACAAACAGCCATGATATATGTTTACCACTATAAGTATAATACTTGTTCGTTATTTATTTATTTATTTGTTTTTTTTTTTTTTTGATAACCGTGGTGTCCAACCAGCTTGCGCGCACCTCGACTAATTCCAGGGGATACCTGTCACCTCCCACCAGCAACAGGTACAAGGTAACTTTGTCCACCAAGGTTAGGAAAGATGGGAAGAATCACCTAGTGTTTTTGTCTCCATTGGGAATTGAACCTGAGACCTCATGATGCGCAACTCACCTCATTGACTACTACGCCACACCCTTGGGTGGTTGTTCGTTATTTTGAGAACGGGAAAAGGTTGCAACTTGTAGTATTCTTTTTACATAATCTCAATCTGAATCCGATATTCAACGAACACATTACTCATGCCTTAGGGGGCTTCAGCAATTGGTCAAATTGATCATCCAAAAGCAAAATAGCATCACAAAAAATTAGGAAGGAGAGAGTATAAGATAACAAGGTTTCCCTAATTTCTTTTCTATTCTTTCATTCTGCCAAAGCTAACTGTCATTCAATCTCCTTTTTTGCTCAACCAAAGAAAAGGAACTTTTCCAAATTAAACCTGTTTCTTAACCCTTTCCAGTCTATTTGTCGAATGATCAAGAACAAGATTAAAAAAGAGATACAAGAACAAGCATGTAATAAGCAAAAATTACATGAATATAAAAACTAAGCGAACCCCATCTACATAAAAACCACAATGCCACAGATACGACTAGTCAATTGTCAAAAAGAAGTGTCAAAGTCAATTATTAGCAAATTACAGATTCAAAAGATTTGAACAAAAGGGTCTACAATGGTATTTAGCAAAACCAAGAAAAGCTAAAAATTAGAAAATCCCCTCATCAAGAAAACAATAATAGAACATGAAAAGGAACAAAATTTATTCATAAGTTACCGGAATAAACAAAAATAACTTACAATGTCTTCGTATTGCTTGGGATCAATATCCATTATTTACCGATAATCTTGGAAGATATATGATTATTACTGTCTGCTTTGTTCCAAATTTTTTAGAAGAAAAAGTTTTTCACAAAGTATAACTGGTGGGGTTATGCCGTATGCGTTTATAGATGATTTGATTGATGGTGGGTTATGTTTGTCTTTGATAAGAATTTGAAGCACAGACAAAGACTCCACAATTCTCCTTTTGTTTTTCTTGCTTAAAATACTGACCCTGATTTTTCTTTCAACAATGTACACCCCAACATAATATATACGTACCTATATATATTACTCCCCGATTAAAAAAGAGTCTATTTAGCTATTTGCACTACCTCTTAAGAAACTACTCATTCAAAAAAAAAAAAAAAAAATTGATTAAACTATTCGTAATTAAATAAGCATTAGAATATAATCACATAACATTTAATAGGAATAAATTTAAAAAAGTAAAATTAATTATTTTCTGATTTAATAAATAGACTTGTTTTTATTAAAAAAAAAAAAAAAAGTTATGCGGACACTTTTTTTTCATCGTGAGCGAGTACTTCACTACTTATATATAGGCCTCATCCTGAGGGAGTACTTTACTTTACTACTTATATATAGGCCGCTAGCGAGAGGGGTTTGGGGTCGGCCACTAAATTTAGCGATGTGTCCTTTTGCTGATGTAAGGGATTGTAGGGGTATTTTGGGGAATTGGGTTTTCTGATTTAATTTTAATTCCAGCGGCAGCGAGAGGATCTTCGGGTCGTCCTCTTCCAGCTTGTGCTCTCTCATTGGTTGCATATAGAGGTGGTAAAATGGATAAAAAATATGATTATCCGTCCGATTCAATCCATTTTAAATGGGTTGGATATGTCCAACCCATTTAATATTAATCTAATATGAGTCAACCCATATTATCCACTTAAAATATGGGTAAAATGGATAAAACCCACAACATATAGAGTGAGTGTGGTATGGAAGAAATGTTTTCCAATTTTTTCATATTTGATTGGTCAAAAATATTTTAAAAAATATTTTTTCTAGGAAAACAAGTTCCTTAACCACCCCCCCCCTCCTACCCCCTCACCCCACCACCTAACCACCCCTTCCTACCCCCACCCCCACTACCTCCCTCCCTACCCCTATCACTGCCTACCCCCAACCCTTACCTCTCACCTCCCTACCACCACCCCATTTCACTCAACTTTGCAAAACTACACATTTTGTGAAAGTAGTAACTTTCAAAAATAGCAACTTTACAAAAGTAATCACATTACAAAAGTAGCCGCTTTTTCAAAATATTACTTGCGAAAGTAGCTACTTTTCAAAAATAGTCATTTTGTAAAAGTAGTCACTTTTAAAAAATAGCCACTTTGTGAAAGTAGATAATTTTTTTAAAAAGTCACTTTTTGAAAGTAGTCAATTTTCATGAATAGTCATTTTGTGAAAGTAGTTACTTTAAAAACTAACTACTTTGCAAAATTAGCCATTTTTTAAAATAGCTTCTTTGCGAAAGTATTAAAATAATCATTTTTGCAAAAATAAGATAGTGGTCACTTTTGTAAAGTAGCCATTTTTTTAAAGTGACACAAAAATGACTATTTTTGTAAAGTGATCATTTTGTAAAAAATGACAAAAAAAAGTTGCTATTTTTGCAAATTTGCATTTTCAATCGTTTTGCAAAAATAACCATTTTTATGTCACTTTTCAAAAATGATCAATTTACAAAAATAGCCATTTTTTGTGTCACTTTTAAAAAATGACTAGTTTAAAAACATAGTCACTTTTTGGAACCGTCTTTAAAGTGCAAAGTAGTCATATATGAAATAGACGCTTTGGGAGGGGGGTGGGTGAGGGTTAGGTGGAGTGGTGGTGTGGGATGGGGTGGAGTTGGGGTGGGCAGGTGAAGATGAAGTGCATTCGAGAGTGGTCGTTGGGTAGGGCTGGGATTTGGTTGGGGAATGGGTGGTGGGGGTGGGGTTGGGTGGATAGTTTCCAAAAAAGATTTTCTTTGAGGTCATGTCATTGAAAAGGTTCATCGTTCTATTCTTCCCAAAAATGTTGAGGCGCAACTATGTACTAGGGATTGGATTTGTGGACAAAATGGTAAATTAATCTTCTCCATATTGGCTACATGAAGCCAACATTTTTTAAGTAGCTTTGGATAATATGAATATCCATATTATCCGTCGGGTAACCCATTTTTAACCATGTTAAATATGGGCGGGTCGGGTAATTGATCCGTTTTTTGTCAACCAATTTTGACCCGACCCATATCCTACTCGACCCGCTCATTTGCCACCCCTAGTTACATAGTACTACTTATGATTTTTTCTCACTGCTTTATTATTGGGAATTATAATCCCGGGATAATTTTTTCTCACTACTTTTTAGCTGGGTTTATTGTGCTGTCCTTTTTTGTTTTCTGCAGCAACGCATAACATTTTCTTGTACTCAATATACTTCCACGTGTACAGCAACGATGCGTATAGTTCCCCTTTGTTATTATAATAATACAGTGAAAGTTGGTATTATCTTTGATTGAAAAAAAAAAATCTTGATTTAATTCCCATTAAATCCTACACATTTAGGATTAGCACGTGCAGTCCCTAGAAATTATGTCCTACTGTAATTATTTTTGTGCAAGTTTATAAGACACAATTTTTCACATCATTTTAAAGAGAAATAAGGATGAGCGGAAAAAAGCTAAAACCAAAGACCACCACGGAAGGAATTCACGGACTAAATTATGGTAAATACTTTTACCTATCGAGTCCTTATACTTATTTAAACGATAAATCTTAAGAATCAACATCAAGATGAAAATATATATTACTTATCTTACATCCATTAACTTGGTATACATATTTGGCATGGGTAACTTTCTGCCATAAATTACTGGCGAAGTTACAAAAATAAAAAAGATTCTTATTTTGTGACTATATGTTAGTATGTGTTTTGGAACTAGAGTAGACATTTTCATGTGCTTATCATGTTTCTACTAGAGGTGGGCATGGTACGGTATTTAAAATTTTGGTATGGTAATTTCGATTTTCAGTTTCTAAAAATACTATACCATTATCATACCAAATTAATTCGGTATGGTTCGGTCTCTTAAAGTTCCGTTTCGATATTTTATGGTACGGTAAATCGGTATCATAGTTTGTCAGATTTCGACTTATATATACTCATATCGTGGAGAATTATGACTTCGATACTTAAGAAACGTCTCAATTATTATGTACTAAACACCTTACACATGTAAAAATATTCAAAAGAAAGTACAAGCAATCCCCTTCGTAAATCAGTTACAAAAAAAGACATTTAAATCGGGATAGAGTAGTCAAAGTTCTAACATTTAAATAATTAATTTTCTAATAATACTAGTACAATAATTAATTTTCTAAATAATTAATTTTCTAAATATATATATATATATATATATATATATATATATATATATATATATATATATATATATATATATATATATATATATGTGTGTGTGTGTGTGTGTGTGTGTGTGTGTGTGTGTGTTAGTATAATAATACTAAAATATATAAATTGTATACATTAATTAATTTTCTATATATATGTGTGTGTGTGTTAGTATAATAATACTAAAATATATAAATTGTATACATTAATTAATTTTCTATATATATATGTGTGTGTGTGTGTGTGTGTGTGTGTTAGTACAATAATACTAAAATATATAAATTGTATACATAATTATATACTTCGGTATGGTATTCGATATTTCGGTATTTTCTTTATGAATACCGAATACCAAGCTTTTTAAAAATGCATACCAAATATCATAATACCAAAATCGCAGTATAAAAAATTTCGATTTCGATATGATAATCGATATCCACCATATCATGCTCACCCCTAATTTCTACTTGGTAAATTGTCTGCAAGAAGAGTTCGGCTTCAAAAACAATTAGTAAACAAGAGAAGTACAAATGTTCCATAGAATCATATTTTGTATAAGTTTAAGTATCGTTTAAACAAATTTTGAAAATTAACGAGCTATCTCTACCGAGGATACTAAGTAGGCGTTTGGACATGGGATTTCATGTCATGGTTTCATATCATGAGATGAAATCAGCATTTAGACATGCGATTTCATCTCATGAGATGAAATTCCAAATTATTCAAAAAGGCATGATTTGGGATTTCAAAAAAGTTAAATGTAAAACTTGACTCATAAATTTATACTTTGTAACAAAAGACTCAGAAGTTGGTAAATATTTTTAACAAATACTCGCACCAACCAAACCATTTACCAACCTCATTAACTTCTACCAACCTTTATTTATGTGGGAGGATTATATTAAAGAGTAGTCACATTACTATTCATGTTAAATTTTTCATTTTATTGAACTAAAGTTTGATCAATTGATGTTGTATTTTTTAGAAAGGCCTTCTAGTAACGTATTAATTTTGTTATGAACTATGACTTGCTCATTTGGTAAGATTGTATAAGAATTGAGAAAGTTTTGATAGTTTTCATAACTTGTGGAGTTTTTATGTCTATAAGACAAAAATACAAATTAAGAAATCCAAATTGCATGTGTAAACATGTTTTCATCTCATGATTTCAAATCATGTCCAAATGGCTCCTAAAGAATTTGTTGGGAAAGAAAATTGTTCTTCTTTGAGACTTATGTGTTGGAAGCGACAAATATGGAGGATATATGCATTCTTGACTTTGTTGATAGAGATCAACAACAATGTAAAATATGTTAGAAGTAGTACTCCAAGTTAATTATGTTGTACACCCATTAGTTAGTTAGAAATAGTTAATTGTGTAGGAGTGAGTCGGTGGGGTTATACGTACATATATGGCACTACAGCTCATCTTAACACATTTTTTTTGTAACTGCATTTGACCACCTTTGACCAGAAATAAGAGTTCTTCTTCTCACCATTTCTCATGCGCCCTTCATATGATTTGCTGCCATTTATACTCTGATTTTAACATGGTATCAGAGCCAGGTTATTGCTCCTGATAATCTGTTAGTGTTTTCCCCATTTTTCTCTTCGTTTACTTCGCCTTATCGTCCTTTGTTTTTTCCACTCTGTTTTTGAGGTTTTCTAAACCCTAACAATGGCGGCTGAAGACGGTGAAGCCATTGCAGCGAATACAGCCGTACAACAGATAGATTTTAGTGATGTTTTGTATGTACATCTGTCACACCCCATTTTAACCTGGGTTAGAGCGGAGTACAACATATTGGTGATTCCTAAATTTGTTTTTATTTAAAGGAGTCGCCACCTAATTGATTTTTTACGGTGAATTAGGACACCTAATTATTAACTAAGGTAAAGTTAAAACTAAACCTCTGTTAATGGTCTGCTTAACCAGTGTGATTCTAGGTACGGGTTCTATATTATCCTAAAGGGAAGGGGTTAGGCATCCTTTAGAATCCGTTAACTCACGGTTATCCGACTAAACTTAGATTAATTAATCAATGTTGGATATAGTGTTTAAATTTTAAAGGAAAGCTTGTGCAAATAAGACTTGTAAAAAAATATAACAATTTATGCAAAAGAGGATTTTAAAAACGTCATTTTCTATAAAGAAAGAAGATTTTAAATAACGAAAAAATGAAATGGGACTAATAATTCCCATAAAAGGGATTTTAGAATACTATTTGAAATAAAAGTTTATAAGTGCTGCTAAGGCTCTTAAATAAAATGCTAATAAAATCTATAGAAAAGAATATAATAATTTGTATAAAAGGAGACTTCAAATGCCATAAAATTTATAAATATTGTTAAGACTTTAAAAAAAAATGCTATTTAGAATGAAATTTGTAGAAAATATAATAATTCGCATAAAAAGAAACTTCAAATTCTATTTAAAATAAACTTATAAAAAATATACTATAAAAATAAGATTTTGCAAAAAATAGAAGAAAACGCAAATTTGTGCAGTGTTTTAATGAATATTTAAACAATTCTGAACGATGGTATATTAATTTACGTTGAGTTTCAAAAAATATAAATGAGATACAAAATAACTAGTAAGTTTCTTCATCCCCCCTTTTTTTTTTTTTTTAACTATGCTTAATTAAGGATATTACATGATTGACTCAAACTTTGAAGGGTTATTTAAAATATGTCTAAAATTACATTCGCACATTAGTGATGTCTTGAAATTAGTATAATAAGAATAAAACGTGATTCCTTTAACTCAAAATGAATTTATGTCATTAATTATTCGGGGGGTAAAATATTCTAGAGGTTGATTTGTGAGTTTTTTTTTTTCTAGGTTTACTACCCAATATGTTAAAATTGATTCACTAAATTCACTAAGTTCATCTAAATCAGGAAGAACAAAACAAAGTAAAATATTAGTCACCCAGTACAAATCAAATGAAAATGAAATATAAAAAGGAGTAAATCAAATGGGCCCAGCCCATTTTGGGGCTGTTGGGCCTATTTGCTGTTGGGCTTCGGCCCAACAACTCTCTCTCCCCCTTTTTTTTTTTTTTTTTTTTTTGGATCTGGGCTGCTGCTGCTGCTGGAATTGGGCCTGGCCCAGAATATTGATTTTTTTTTGTGTAGTTGATGGGGCCGACTCGATAAAAGTGCTTCGTTGGGATTTTACCCAACATCGGATGCAGGAGAAGACGAGTCCCTCGGACTCACGCGCGGTAATCACGCATAAAAAAAAAATGAAAAGGAAGAGGATTAGTACCTGAACAATAAATAAGACTGGACATATGTATAATATAAATTCAGAACAGATCCGTGGATTATGTATATACCGCGTATATTTGCATAATTCAGGTACAACACAATTTAATTTACAAGCAGAACAACACTTAGACATGGCAGAATCCAAAACCGTATAACATTTGTGCATTTAAGCATGAACGGGATTGAGATAAGCAAATAGAAACGAAAGTGTTTTATATCATAAGGACGGGAAACAACAGGTATACCACTGACACTGGAAAGCAATTAGAAAGCATGGTATACCACTGATACTGGAAGACAACTGGAAAGAATGGTACATGCAGGTATACCACTGATACGCCCCCCCTTATCCCTCCTTAAAATTTTATAAGCATAGAGTGTGATATACATCAATGTACCACTTAAATATGATGCTTTTGCTCTGAAATTCACTAAGTATAGGCAGCTATATATACCCGATATACCTCTCATATACCTAGGATATAGAGGGCAAAACCGCCAAGAAGAGCATACCCTCTTATATCCACCTAGAGCTCACATTGTGTCATATATTTATACTCAGATTTGTACTCTCAAACTTAATAAAACACTGCCCAATAAACACAACTTGGAATCAGATTAATAAGAAAGATTCAGCAAGACCAAAATTTACTGGACACAGTAGGAAAAAATGGTCTAGTGCCTGATACATATTAATCAGCATATAGGAAGACAAGTTACAGCAATGTCATAATGAAGCAAAGGGGTCACAATACAAGTTCTAAAGTATTCATATCACACATCATGAGCTAATCATGGAATACAGTAGATATATTTTAAACAGCAAGCAGTGGTAAAAGATTATGCATAGGAAAAACTCCAAAGTTTACCCAAAACAAGAAAAAAGGCTTTAGGATAGACATAGGTGTGAAAAAAAAAAAAACTTCAATATAGCATGATACTAAGTTCGTTTATATCCAGAGTTTTTATAATTAGTCTCAGACAAGGAAATCCAATCACAAATTCAACTTCACGTAAATTTTAGATATGATCAGATCCCTTTAAGGCTTAATCCATTCCTAATGAGTCGATTAGGTGAGTGCAGATCCATCAGAGTCCCATTTTAGCCTTATCTCTTACTTCGAAGCCTCTAATTCTTACTACGCAGTTTCGGAGCTCATAATCAAATAGACAATGTCATATTTTACTTCGTTAAACACTTTGACATAACAAAAAGGGTGATCGATACAGGTAAATCAACACAAAACAGTTAAATGCACATAGATGTTCACAACAATTTCAATTAGTCATTTGTTTTGCAGGCAAAGATAGTTAGAAGCTTATCTTTAGGAGTAGAGGGATCTAGTTCAAGGGTGTTTCAAATGCCAAATAATCAAGCAATAAGGTTCTATGTCATTTTTTAAAACTAGTTTTATCCCTTAAAGAGGTGGAAAATACTAAGTGAGCAATCCTACAAGTTCAACAAGTATGACAGGTTCGCAAGGTCAGTCATGATAAACTATTAATCATTTTTTTTAACCTCTAAACTGTTTCAGTATAAGGCAGGTTAACAACAGAATTTTCAGGACATTCTAACCTTGTTTTGTCCCCAGAATTTGCACAAAAAAAAAGAAAACACATATGTAGTTAGAGTCTATAAAGGTCGCACTGAAGGGATTTTCTTGCCAGATAAATCAATAGATTCATATAGTCATCTTCCAAAGGAGAGTCTAAACAGGCACTTAACAACAACACACTTGAGTTATTTATAGCATTTCTTCATCATTTAATCAAAACTATATTTCTATATTTAGCCCAATAAATAAGCTAACAAGATTCTAGACAGGATTATATCATGTGCTTGGGAAAGTGGCAGGCAGAACATAGGCAAATATACATAATAGCTTGATTCAGAACTGATAATACTTGGATCTTGCTAACAGCGGATAACTAGTTTATTTTAACCAGAGCACCCCATAAATCAGCTGAACTAACATGTCATACCTTTCCTACCTTAAATATGCCAGACCAGTGTAATACTTAAGACGTATTTAAAACAAGCTAAACCGAACCTAAAAAAAACGACATGCTCAAATAGACCTTGCCCATACGTTTCAGGCTAAACTAAAACAGTTCGACGCATAAAACCACATAAATCACATACGATAGGCTTAAATACCTAATTGACATTATTTGACTAATTTACTAACATGCAAAATGCTTTAATTACTGATTCAGCGTAAAAGAAACAGGGCTAACAAATTACATAAGAACTAAACAAACCCAAAACTAATACATAAACGGATTATCCCACCAACATAAACTAACTAGCATACTTAGGATAAACACATAACACATAACAAGTAATGAAAACATAAGATGTAGAAAACAAAAATCAAATAGAGGGGAGATTACCAACCTTTTTCGAGTGCAGCGAACTAAGTGCGAAGCCTCAGATCTACGCTCGGACACCGCCAAAATAGAGCTCGCATGCGCTCGGATCAAACAAAACCAAGAGAATAGAACAAAACAAAAATAACTTTTGATTTTTTTGGAGGGATTAAGAGAGATTAAACACTACTAAATGGAACCCGCTTTTTTAGGGGATTTATCGACTGAAAAGCTTCGATTGTTTTTCAAGTGAAAGGGGTTTCTGAATCGACCGGAAATCAAACAAATCGATTTCGTTCTTCTTTTTTTCAGAGGATTTTTGGTCCGTTTCTGTTTGTTTTCTCCTCCTTCTCCTCCCTCCAGTTCTACTGGAAAATCTCATATTTAAAGGGAGATTAGGGTTTTCTTGACGAAGAGAGAGAGAGGACCGGGGGAAAGGGTATGGTGGGAGACAGCGAAAAATGGGAGTGAGGTAGGCGGCGGTGGTGGCGGGGAACAGGGGATAGTGGGAGCGGCGGCAAGGAGAAAAAGGGAAAAGAGAACGGAGGAAAAGGAGAGAGGAAAGGTGAGAGGCGGAGGCGGAAAAAAATGGGAAACCTTTTAGGGTTTCCCTTGTTTTAATGAACATATGTCGGACCCGGTCCATTTGTGGACCGGGTCAATTTTAGACTGGGTTCTAAAAGGATGGACTAGTGAATTAAAACATGTACTGGTTTTAAAAATTGAGATAAAAGCCTGGTCTAGTCCAAAAAAAAATTAGGAGTTAATCGGACTTTGATTTGGGGTCCGGTAAGTCAAAAATACGGACTGAGTGCAAAAAATAGTTTGGCTTCTAAATTTGAATAAGAGACACATTTTGATTAAAGATGTACTAAGGGTGCCAGAATATCATCTAATACGGAAATACTTAATTATAAAAAGACCCGGGTAAAAATTATATGATGTCGCAAGTGGCCGTGCTATAATATTTAATAGCAAAACGCTATCATAAGAAATGTGCGAAATAAATGCGATGTGTGTGCGGAAGCTGGTAGAAACGTCGAAAAATGCAAGTTTCAATAATACTAAATAATAGCAGCAAATAAATAGCGGTAGTGATACTGTTAATAACAATAACGATAATGGTAATAATGATAACGTTGATGATAAATGGTGATAAAACAATAATAGATATAATAATAATAGTAAATAACAAATATTGATAATTAGAAATGATAATAACTAATAAAGCTAATAAAGATGATAGTAATTAATAATAAACAATAAATAACAATTATTGAAAATAACAAAATGATAATAACTTAATAATAATAACAATAATAGGGGAAATAATAAAATAATAATGATGATAATAATAAGAGAGATAATGATGATAATAATAATAATAAATAACAATTAATGATAAAATAATGATAATAATTAATAATAAAAAATAACGATGATTAATAAATTGATAACAAATAACGCTGATAATAATTATTATTAATAATAATAATAATAATGATAATAATAATAGTTGTAACAGAATAATGAAACGCCGTTATTGATAGGGACTAATAACTATAGTAAACATAATATATATTATTATTTATTTTTTATTTTATTTTATTTTTATTTTATTTTATTTTATTAAAATATTAGAAGCGCAAAATATATATTTTGGAGGAGAGGCGGGACAAAATTGGGTGTCAACAACTTGTCCCTCTTTACCTGATAATGATGAAAGAATTTTCGGGCAAAGACGTTGACTTAGTAGCCTATTTTGTCCCGGCTAGAGGATTATGAAGGACTAAGGGTAAATAAAATTACGGCCGAACTCTGGTCTTTGAATCGCCTACATATCTCGGGTTGCACGAGAATCAGGCCGTGTGTAGTTCTGGGAAGACTATGACACCTATGACTGGCAACTCACGATTTGATGCGGATCTCCGCAAAATATTGTCCCAGTGTCGAATTATGATGACACTGGGTATCGTGATAGAAACCTGAAAATTGATTGTGCTGGAATGTGAACGGGAAATTCGAATTTGGAGCCGAGTGTTCGAGGTAGATCTTTGACCTTTGTCGAGAAGTCTGCTTGTCCTTCCCGACGTATTGCCCCAGTTCGCTGCCGAAGAAATAGTTCCACGTTGCGCTAAAGCTCCTGCGAAACTAAAACTGGATGAAAATAGTCAGTAAGAATAAGTATTGAAATACAGTGACGCAAGTGCGGTGCGATGCGGCTGCGCATGTGCAGGGTATTAATAAAATAATAATAATAGAACGAAGCACGTGCGGTGCAACGTCTTTATGCGGAAATTTAGAAGGGCGGTGCATGGCCCAGTAAACATATGAACGCGATGCGAAGAGCGGTGCACAGCTCACGCATCATATGAAAGGCGGTGCATGGCCTTGTGCAGAAATTTAAAAGGGCGGTGCATAGCCCATGTGATATATGAAAGGCGGTGCTCAGCCTTATGCAGAAATTTACAAGGGCGGTGCATGGCCCATGTAATATATGAAAGCGATGCGAAGAGCGGTGCGCAGCTCATGCGTCATATGAAAGGCGGTGCATGGCCTTATGCAAAAATTTAAAAGGGCGGTGCATGGCCCAGGCAATATGAAAGCGATGCGAAGAGCGGTGCGCAGCTCATGCATCATATGAAAGGCGGTGCATGGCCTTATGCAGAAATTTAAAAGGGCGGTGCATGGCCCATGTAATATGAAAGCGATGCGAAGAGCGGTGCGCAGCTCATGCATCATATGAAAGGCGGTGCATGGCCTTATGCAGAAATTTAAAAGGGCGGTGCATGGCCCATGTAATATGAAAGCGATGCGAAGGGCGGTGCGCAGCCCATTCATCATATGAAAGGCGGTGCATGGCCTTATGCAGAAATTTAAAAAGGGCGGTGCATGGCCCAGTAGATATATGAAAGCGATGCGAAGGGCGGTGCGCAGCCCATGCATCATATGAAAGGCGGTGCATGGCCTTATGCAGAAATTTAAAAGGGCGGTGCATGGCCCATGTAATATGAAAGCGATGCGAAGGGCGGTGCGCAGCCCATGCATCATATGAAAGGCGGTGCATGGCCTTATGCAGAAATTTAAAAGGGCGGTGCATGGCCCATGTAATATGAAAGTGATGCGAAGGGCGGTGCGCAGCCCACGCATCATATGAAAGGCGGTGCATGGCCTTATGCAGAAATTTAAAAGGGCGGTGCATGGCCCAGTAAATATAAAAAAAAGCGATGCGAAGAGCGGTGCGCAGCTCATGCATCATATGAAAGGCGGTGCATGGCCTTATGCAAAAATTTAAAAGGGCGGTGCATGGCCCAGTAAATATATGAAAACGATGCGAAGAGCGGTGCGCAGCTCATGCATCATATGAAAAGCGGTGAGTAATTCAGGTGCAGTGCAATGCGGATGCAAGCACACGCAGTGGCATTTAAAAAAGGATAAAAGCAATGTATTCGAAGGCAATACAGAATATTTGCATTGATATATATTTGAAGAAAATAATTTGCAAGATTAGCTTATTGTGATCGCCGAAAGTTATTGATATTTGAAGATATAATTGATAGAAGAATGCTCAAACCGTTTGACGCGTCATCCTTACAAGGTCGTGCCTACCTCGCTCCTGCAACTTGGCAACCTGCATCCAAAGAAAATTTTTGTAAGTTTCGGGGAGGGGGTTGATTCGCGTTGACTTGAGGATCCGGCTCTTGGCGCTTCATGCCTACAACTTTCTATGAACTTGTAGCCTCCGCTAATTCTGAGTCTTGGCCGACTAGTAAACAGTCTGATTACGATCACATTATTTTGGAAGAAAATAGACATAGTAAAATATATGTATGGTGATAAATAACTTTTGCTGAACTCGGAACTGTGACACATTGTGAAACAAAGCGAATGCCCCTCTTCCGAAGTTTTCTTCTGCCCGACGACTCTGTTGAAAACATTCTCCCGAGCCTGTCGATGTTATCCTGAGGCGATCCCTCTTTTTTTTTTTTTTTTTTTTTTTTTTTTCAAAATGGCGAGACCGAGCCTACATAGGCTGCCTACGTATCCCACTAGGGGAATCAGGTCGAGTGTAGTTCAAATTACAAGCCAAACTGCGATTGGGGAGAATAAAATGATGTGACCGAGGCCTATGCGGGCCGCCTACGTATCCCCCATGGGAATCAGGTTAGGCGTAGTTCATATTACAAGCAAAATAAAATTGGAATTTTGAAGTGATGTGACCGAGGCCTATGCGGGCCGCCTACGTATCCCCCATGGGAATCAGGTCAGGCGTAGTTCATATGACAAGCAAAATAAAATTGGAATTTTGAAGTGATGTGACCGAGGCCTATGCGGGCCGCCTACGTATCCCCCATGGGAATCAGGTCAGGCGTAGTTCATATTACAAGCAAAATAAAATTGGAATTTTGAAGTGATGTGACCGAGGCCTATGCGGGCCGCCTACGTATCCCCCATGGGAATCAGGTCAGGCGTAGTTCATATTACAAGCAAAATAAAATTGGAATTTTGAAGTGATGTGACCGAGGCCTATGCGGGCCGCCTACGTATCCCCCATGGGAATCAGGTCAGGCGTAGTTCATAATACAAACGAAAGGATATTGATTGGAATTATACCCAAAAGACCTAAACTGATATAGGTTTGTCATGCATCCCGCCACGGGGAGTAGTGTCATTACATGAATAAGTGTTGCGGGATATTACATACAAATAAAGAAGGCTTCTAAATATAATATCTCTTGACGGCATCTGCGTTGATAGCTTTCGGCCAAATTTCGCCATCCATTTCTGCTAGGATTAACGCTCCTCCAGTCAATACTCGATGAACCATATAAGGTCCCTGCCAGTTAGGTGCAAATTTTCCTTTAGCTTCATCTTGACATGGGAATATGCGTTTCAGTACCAATTGCCCCGTTTTGAATTGCCTCGGTCTTACTTTCTTGTTGAAAGCTCTGGCCATTCTATTCTGATAAAGTTGTCCATGACAAACGGCATTCAATCTCTTTCCATCAATGAGCATCAATTGTTCGTATCGATTCTGCGTCCACTTAGCGTCACTTAACTCAGCTTCTTGGATGATTCTCAAAGAGGGTATTTCTACCTCAGCAGGTAACACCGCTTCTGTCCCGTAGACCAAAAGATAGGGTGTTGCCCCTGTTGAAGTTCTCACGGTAGTGCGATACCCGAGAAGAGCTAACGGCAGTTTCTCGTGCCAATGCTTGTAATTATCGATCATCTTCCTCAGTATTCTCTTGATGTTTTTATTGGCTGCTTCAACTGCCCCATTCATCTGAGGGCGATAAGGAGTGGAATTGCGATGAGTAATCTTGAAGGTATCGCAAATCTCCTGCATTAGACCACTGTTAAGGTTAGCGCCGTTATCCGTTATGATTGACTCCGGGACTCCGAATCGGCAAATAATGTTGCTCCGAACGAAATCCGCTACCACCTTCTTTGTTACCGACTTATGTGAAGATGCTTCCACCCACTTTGTGAAATAATCAATGGCTACCAAAATGAACCTGTGCCCATTCGATGCTGCTGGCTCGATAGGACCGATGACATCCATACCCCAACTTGCGAAAGGCCACGGAGAACTTGTCACATTTAATTCATTTGGCGGAACTCGAATCAAATCACCATGAATCTGACATCGGTGACACTTCTGCACAAAACGGATACAATCGGACTCCATAGTCATCCAGAAATAGCCTGCGCGAAGGATCTTCTTAGCCAGTGTAAAGCCATTCATATGAGGCCCACATGTGCCGCCATGCACTTCTTCAATCAAACGAGCCGATTCTTTAGCGTCAACACATCTTAATAATCCTAACTCCGGAGTCCTCCTATACAGGATTTCTCCGCTTAGGAAGAAATGGTTTGCTAATCTCCGAAGCGTTTTCTTCTGAACACTAGTTACCCCTTCCGGATAGTCTCCGGTCTTAAGATATTTGTTAATGTCGTAGTACCAAGGTTCCCCATCAGGCTCTTCGTCCACATAGAAGCAATGTGCATGTTGATCGTGCACGTTTATCTTGATAGGATCTATGCGGTTCTTGTCTGGATGCTGAATCATAGAAGACAACGTGGCCAAAGCATCAGCGAACTCGTTCTGTGTCCTTGGAACGTGTTTGAATTCGACCTTAATGAATCTCTTACACAAATCCTTTACGCAGTGCAAGTACGGAAGTATCTTCCCGTTCTTAGTTGTCCATTCGCCTCGCACTTGATGAACCAGCAAGTCTGAATCGCCTATAACCAGAAGCTCTTGTATATGCATGTCAGCTGCCATTCTGAGGCCGAGAATACAAGCCTCATATTCTGCCATATTGTTGGTACACGGGAACTTGATTTTGGCTGAAATGGGATAGTGCTGGCCTGACTCTGAAATCAAAACTGCTCCAATGCCGACCCCTTTAGAATTTGCCGCCCCGTCGAAGAACAGCCTCCACCCCGGGTACTCTTCTGCGATGCCTTCCCCGATGAACAACACTTCTTCATCCGGGAAATAAGTTTTAAGGGGTATGTATTCCTTGTCCACAGGATTCTCTGCAAGATGATCAGCTATCGCCTGCCCTTTGACAGCCTTTTGAGTAACATACACAATGTCAAACTCGCTCAACAACATTTGCCACTTAGCTAGCTTCCCCGTAGGCATAGGCTTCTGGAAGATGTACTTGAGTGGGTCCATCCTCGAAATGAGGTAAGTAGTATATGCAGACAAATAATGTCTCAACTTCTGTGCAACCCATGTCAAAGCACAACAGGTGCGTTCCAATAACGTATACCGTGCCTCGTAAGGTGTGAACTTTTTACTCAAGTAATATATCGCTCGCTCCTTCTTTCCTGTCTCATCATGCTGTCCTAATACACACCCAAAAGCATTTTCTGATACGGACAAATACAATAACAAAGGTCTTCCAGCTTCTGGAGGCACCAAAACAGGCGGGCTAGACAAATACTCTTTGATTTTGTCAAAGGCCCTTTGGCAATCTTCAGTCCATTTGGTAGGAGCATCCTTCCTCAATAACTTGATTATTGGTTCACATATCACCGTTGATTGTGCTATAAATCGGCTGATGTAGTTGAGGCGCCCGAGGAAACTCATCACATCTTTCCGACTCTTTGGAGCGGGCAATTCCTGAATGGTTTTTATCTTCGAGGGATCTAACTCTATGCCTCTTCTGCTCACAATAAAACCCAACAATTTCCCTGCAGGTACTCCAAATGCACATTTTGCGGGGTTCAACTTCAGATTATATCGCCTCAACCTGTCGAAGAACTTTCTTAAATCCGTTAGATGGTCTGAGCTCTTTCGTGATTTGATGATGATATCATCCACATAGACTTCAATCTCTTTATGGATCATATCATGGAAAATGGTGGTCATGGCTCTCATGTAGGTAGCTCCTGCGTTTTTGAGCCCGAAAGGCATCACCCGATAGTAGTACACCCCCCAAGGTGTGATGAATGCTGTTTTCTCTGCATCTTCCTCATTCATTAGGATTTGATGATATCCTGCGTAGCAATCAACGAAAGACTGCAACTCATGCTTTGCACAATTATCAATAAGCATATGAATATTCGGGAGGGGAAAGTCGTCTTTTGGACTGGCTTTGTTGAGATCTCGGTAATCCACGCACACTCTAACTTTGCCATCCTTCTTAGGCACGGGAACGATATTGGCTAGCCAAGTGGGGTACATCGTAGTTCGTATGACCTTTGCATCGAACTGTTTAGAGATCTCCTCCTTGATTTTCAAACTCAAGTCTGATTTAATGTTTCTTTTCTTTTGCTTTATCGGAGGACAGGATGGATCAAGAGACAACTTGTGCGAAACAATGTCAGTGCTTAATCCGGGCATATCATCATAAGACCAGGCGAACACATCTATGTACTCTTTCAAAAGTTTGATCAATTTCTCTCTCTGTGACGGAGTTAAGTGGACGCTGATTCTTACTTCCATCATGATTTTTGAATTACCCAAATTTATGATTTCTGTTTCATCCAAATTTGGTTTTGGCTTATTTTCAAAATATTCATAATCTTTAGTTAATCCTTCAGGTCGCATATCTTCTTCGCATTCTTCATCATCTTGTTCGGCATTTCCTACGGGCTCGCTCGTTTCACTATGTGTCATATTCGAGGTATCAGCAGATCTATTAATTTGACTGCTGAAAATAAAAGAAAAATTGATTAAATAAAGATGGAAAACATAAATAAAAGCATGGCTGGAAAATTGCATTTAAACTTCAATAGTTGGGAGGCAAAACAACAAAAGCATAGGCACGATTCAAGCCTCAATTTTGAATCGTGTCTGTTTCATAAAATACTGAATACAGTTTTGTCTACCAAGACTCCCGAAGAAACGGGGGCGGGGTACAAGTCCAATTGTTCAGACGACATCCTGGCTCTGCAACCCGGATAGTCGGGTCTTCGGAACATCCACTTGAAACCATGTTGCACTCTGCTTCTCCTTCGATGATGAATAAGTTCTTAAAATTTTCTAGGAGGTCGTCTTCCAGCTTTTCTTCTGACGCCTGGGCAGCGGAATCCCTGAGAAATGATTGATTCAGGAGCGGAACAGGCTTCGGCAAGGGACTAGCACTTCTTCTTTTGAGACTGGCTAAAGCAATCTCCTCAGGGGTGGGCTCATATCCGAGACCGAAAGTATGGTTGTGTCCGGGCAGTTGGATTGGTTCCACAATCCCATTCGAATTCAAACCGAGGCCTTGACCGGGTCGGAAACCGTTCTTCAGCATTTCCCATGCCACCATCATAAGCGCTTGTGGCAATTTTATTTTCCCTGCTTGAACAGCACACACAATCTCTTTGATGTGGAAAACAGATCCGTCTAGTCTTTCCACACTCTCAATAGGAGGAATCGAAACTTCCGGGTAGAGGGAATTGTTGCCTTCTCCATGGATTACCACTTCCTGATGATTCCACACGAACTTCAAACTCTGATGCAAAGTGGAAGGGACCGCACCAGCCATGTGGATCCATGGTCTCCCAATCAGCAAGTTGTAACTAGTAGATATGTCCATTACTTGGAATTTCACCATGAACTCCACAGGCCCAATCTCTAGAAATAAATCGATCTCTCCGACAACCTCTCTTCGGGCTCCGTCAAAACCTGTGACACTGACCTGACTGCCGTGGAGTTTCCCAACATCGATCCCTAAAGCTCGTAGAGTAACGACAGGACATATATTCACAGCTGAACCCCCGTCGACCAATACTTTGGAGATGAACTTATCCCTGCATCTGATAGTAATGTTTAATGCCTTGTTATGCCCCAAACCTTCAGGTGGCAGCTCGTCATTATGAAAAGAGACCCGGTGGGCCTCGAGGATCTCCCCTACCATAGCCGACAATTTTTCACTGGAAGTCTCGGCCGGAACATAGGCTTCATTCAGTATTTTCACTAAAGCACTCCTATGAGCTTCAGAACTCATCAATAATGCGAATAAGGAAATTTGAGCTGGCGTTTTCTTCAGCTGTTCTACAACAGAGTATTCCTTCGTCGGCATTTTCCTCCAGAATTCTTCGACTTCAGCGTCTGTAATAGTTTTCTTCGAGCCATTCTCCTTGCTTGGCGCCCCTCGTGCCACCTCTTCGGGGGCATAGCATCGTCCAGATCTAGTTATCCCGGTGGCAACGGTTTCTACAACTATTCTTCCTTTTTCTTTGTCCTTTACCCCGGATTGATAGTCCCAGGGGACCGTTTTGGTGCTGTGAGAAGGTGCTGGGGCAACGAAAGCTGTGATCTTGGGCCTTGGAGTGAGTACTTCGAACGGGGCCCTCATTTGAACTGTGATTACGGGAGCAACACAAGCTGACGATTCGACCTTATCTCTTTTCTTAACCGGGACGATGGTCCCCTCCAGATTGTAATCTTCATCAATAGTGATCATGTGCGCATCTGCATTGCAGTGATTCGGTAACGGATTGTTGTTTATGTTCGGGGGAGCTTCCTTAAGCTGTATGACTCCTTCCTTGATTAATGCCTCAACTCTATCCTTGAGAGCAAAACAGTTACCAGTATCATGCCCTGCAATTCCCGAATGATATGCACAATGTTTAGTCTCGTCATACCATCCTGGGATAGGATCAGGAGTTCTTCCTTGAATTGGTTGGAGTATCCCTGCCATTTTCAGCCTCTCGTACAGTTGGGCTAAAGGCTCGGCTAATGGTGTGTAAGTTCTGGTTGGTCTTCTTTCAACATTTGGGCGTGGTCTAGGGGTGTTTTGTGGGCGGTTTGGTGAATGGTACTGGGGTTGCGTTGCATAGGTTGGACGGTGTTGTGTTGGGTTTTGGTAGGAAGGGGTTCGAGGTGAATAATATGCTGGCTGAGTGTGATAGACGGGAAGAGGGGTAGGTGGGGGTTGGTAATAAGGCTGAGGTGTTTGAGTGTACTGGCTGTAGTGCGAGGGCTGAGGTGAGAAATGTTGGTGGGTTGATTTTTGGGTTGGTTTTTGATCTTGGACGGCCATGACTGGGGATACTCCGTCTCTCTTCTTCTTAGCAGGGTCTGCCTGGATGGCCCTACTTGTGGCCTGCAAAGCCGCAAGATTTGTAACTCTCCCTGTTTTAATTCCTTCTTCTATGAAGTCCCCCATCCTGATGACTTCAGCAAACTTCTGCCCAATGACACTTAACATTCTCTCATAATATGTGGGGTCCTTTAGAGATTGTACGAAAAGCATCGTCATTTCACTCTCTGCCATTGGAGGTTGGACTTTTGCGGCTTCCGCTCTCCAGCGTATAGCATATTCCCGGAAAGTTTCTGTCGATTTTCTCTCCAGCTTCATCAAATAGAACCGATCTGGGACAGTCTCGGTGTTGAATCTGAACCTGTCCATGAATTCCTGGGCCATATCTCCCCAACTGTGCCATCTCTGCGGGTCTTGGTACGTATACCAATCGAGTGCTTCTCCTGTTAGACTCCTTATAAATAGTTTCATTCGGATGGCCTGATCTTTACCCACTCCGACAAGCTTATCGCAATATGATCTCAAATGGGCCCGAGGGTTTCCCTTCCCGTCGAACATGTCAAACTTTGGCACTTTATACCCAGCGGGTAACTCAACGTCAGGGTGAATGCACAGATCTTCATATTCCAGCCCTTCACCTCCTCTATTGGTCTGGATATTTCTGACGGCTTCTCTCAGACTGCGAAGCTCTTTTGCCACATCTTCGTCTGCCCTTGCCCTGGCCTCCCTTTCTAATTCTTCGTAAGGGTCAACCTCTGGGTGCTGCAAAGCCTGCATCTGGGTCGTGAAAGGTTGAGCTTCTGCCACATATTGCGTGTTATGGCTAGCAATACGTGCCAGTGGGGTAGGATGAACCGCTTGGTAATTTTGGGTATGTGGATTAATTTGGGTAACTGTAGGTTGAGGAATGTAAGGGGTAGTGAAAGGTTGTGAATTGGTTTGTTGGAAGTTAATTTGCTGGAAGTTGGCTTGTTGCTGGTCATTTGGTTGCGAGGTAGTTTGTTGTATGTTGGCTTGTTGTGGGATAGTTTGTTGTTGGATAGTTTGTTGTGGGATGGTTGGTTGTGGGTGGATCTGGTGTGGAATGGTTTGTTGTGGATTTGACTGTTGTGAGGCAGATTGTTGGTTAGTTTGTTGGGGGTTGGAGGTATTTGGATGGACTGTGTAAAGTGGAAGGTTTGAGGGAGAAGGTTGTGGTGCGGGTGAATCGACAGGCGAAAAGGATGGTGGAATTGTTGTGTTTGTTCTTTGTTCAGGGTGAGGGGCGTTCAGAGTGATGGACAGATTGGTGAGATTTCGCAGTCGCTCGATTTCGGTCTGCATATTGGCCATTTGCTGCAACAATTGGGCAATGAGTTCATCATTTCCCCCTCCTGAAGCCTCAGGTTCCTCTCTCGGAAGAGTGACGAGTCCCAAGCCAGTCTGTTCGGATGCCCCTGAATCATTCATGTTGCCGGATGTTCGAGCTTTTGATCTCGTGAAGTATGGGTGGTCTGCCAGTTCACAGTCAACACGAATCAACCTCTGGGGGATAGTAAGAAAAAATAGACCTTTTTCGAATGAAGAAGCTGTGTTAGTACGGTGCGAATGATTGCTGTTTAAAATAATACGGAGATTTAGCAGATAATGTTGAAATAATCATATACTGCATATCAAATAAGCACATATTGCGTAGCAAACATACACTGAATAGCAAACAAACATATTGCAAACAAACATATATTGAATAGCAAACAAACATATCGGAAGGAAATCGATGCGTCCTATTATGCAAGGGACCTTTTATGCCAAAGGTAGGCCTAGCGTGGATTTGAAGGATAACATATGTAGTTATGTGTCATTCCAGTGTGCTATTAATTGAAGTCCCAAAACGAATACAATGTTTAAAATCCCAATGCAAAAGAAATTATTACAATTGCTACTGAACAAGTTAACTAAAATGCAGATGGCCCTTCGTTGCTCTTGAGTCTCTTGGTTGCTCGAATTGACTGATCAATCTTTCGGCGATTCTGGGCAAGGTATGACATGGCTAAAACACCCCCTGTTTTGATGCCTTCTTTGATACAGGTATCACCCTGCTCAGCCAGAAGTGTGTCCAGCTCTTGCATGCTTTGCTCGTAACTAAGTGCCTGCTGCTTCCAATTCTCTGCTTCCCTTTCCTTTTCCTTAAGTTGCGCATGATGCTCGGCTTCAAAAACAAGATTTTTCTTACGCAATTGTCGAAGTAAAATGCATGCTTCGGCTTCCCCATCCTTAATCCGATCTTTCAGACTAACGCCGGGTTTGATTGATTCCTCCAAATCAGCGGCCAGCCATTCCATATAGTTGTCCTCGCATCCAGCTTGATATCTATTCGGCTCAACTGAATCTGCTTTCATAGTTTCCCTCAGTTTCCACATGCGGATAACCTCCTTTAAAAAAGGGATTTTCCCTTCCTTGTAATCAGCTCGGTAATAGTCCATATCTGCCACTAAAGGTATGTTTTGCTTTCTTCCCGATTGCCTCAAAGTTCTTAGTGGGGCGTAAGGTTGCAGGCTTTGAAGTCCCATCAGAATTAAGAATGGTATAACCCTCGTTCTAAACACCAAACTCTCGGATGGAAACCAACTAAACATCCATTGAATTGAATCGTCGTTCAAATGGCTAAGAAATTCTACCCACTCTTTTACACATTTTGGCTTTTCAAATGGTCTACTCGTTAAGATAGCGCTTGGAACGTGACCTAGAATGTGATTTTCACCCGTTGGCTTTCGAAATGATAGACTCCCGTTGACTTTCTGAAGATGTTCCATCAACCAAATCTGTAGAAGCAAGTTGCATCCCTCGAAATGCTTATACCCGTGCTTACAGCGTTCTAATGCTCGGTAGATGTCTGCCACGACCATAGGGACCAGAGTATAGTGTTTCCCATCGATGCCACCAAAAATATCCTTAGTTACAATAACAAGATGGGTGTGAATGTCCTTTGTGGTTCCTTTAGGAAATACTATAGTCCCTAAAAGACATAGTGCGAAAGCGAAGCACCGTTTCTGTTTCCAGGAGTCATATGAGGAGAATTCATCCTGATGATCAACGAAGCTCTTTTGATAACCGAATCTGTGATATAAATACTCGAGTGGTATCATAGACTTTTTCAAACATTCTACGCCTTTACCTTCTCGGAACCCGAAGCTGTCAGCAAATTCTTTTGGTGAAGGTTGCCTCGGGATAATCATGCCACAATTTTGCCATTTCCTTGGTTTACGTAGTAGCGCCACATTTTCTATATAGCCTCCTATTTCCTCTAACAACGGAGTCATCTCAATGTTGCCAAATCTAAACACCATCCTCTTTTCATCCCAAAACACAGTTGCAGCCTCGATGACGTCTCTATAGGGCTGGATATCCATCAAAGACGGTAAGTGTCCCAATGCTCCACGCACAACCCGCTGTCCGTAATCTCCTAAATCAATCCACCATGCTTTTAGTTGGGGAGGGACGCTCAAAACCATACTGAATCTCGGATAGGCATTATGTTGACTCATGGCTACCTGCGTTCACGAATGGTTAGTTCTACCTAACTAGCACAGGGTCCACATAACACACATTCATCCTTCAAATCAATGCATATACCATGATGATTGTCGCTCGGGGTCGTAGACCCACTCGGACGTTTGGAAAAGGTTTACTAATGGACTTAATACACCTTGGGTATTAAGTCTCCTAGGCTCGTGCATGTCTTATAAAAGGCTTTGGTTTAGCTCTATCTTAGGCTGATTAGGAGTTGGTTTCCTATGACGCAAGGTTCCCCCAAGCGGACAACTTGGGAGTGGAAAGTCTGTGGCCGTCGACTGCACCGCCGATCGACTAAATCCACAAGATCAATCCAGCTAAAGGGTAATTTTAGTAGTGCACGGCCGCGATCCGCGAAACCGCTTAAGTGTGTGAATTTGTGTGAATTTTCCAGGAGTGGAAGAAATATGAGCGGAATGCCAATTTAGGGAAAGCAGTAACACATTATTACATAGAAGATTTTACATAATAAAACAAAACACTTGAAAGAACATAAAAGAAACAAACAAGGCAACAATAAAGCAAGCATAAAGAAAACAACAAAATATCCAACAATTCAATTATTAACCTAAATTTATTATGGTTAGAACCTAGAATATCCCCAGCAGAGTCGCCAAGCTGTCACACCCCATTTTAACCTGGGTTAGAGCGGAGTACAACATATTGGTGATTCCTAAATTTGTTTTTATTTAAAGGAGTCGCCACCTAATTGATTTTTTACGGTGAATTAGGACACCTAATTATTAACTAAGGTAAAGTTAAAACTAAACCTCTGTTAATGGTCTGCTTAACCAGTGTGATTCTAGGTACGGGTTCTATATTATCCTAAAGGGAAGGGGTTAGGCATCCTTTAGAATCCGTTAACTCACGGTTATCCGACTAAACTTAGATTAATTAATCAATGTTGGATATAGTGTTTAAATTTTAAAGGAAAGCTTGTGCAAATAAGACTTGTAAAAAAATATAACAATTTATGCAAAAGAGGATTTTAAAAACGTCATTTTCTATAAAGAAAGAAGATTTTAAATAACGAAAAAATGAAATGGGACTAATAATTCCCATAAAAGGGATTTTAGAATACTATTTGAAATAAAAGTTTATAAGTGCTGCTAAGGCTCTTAAATAAAATGCTAATAAAATCTATAGAAAAGAATATAATAATTTGTATAAAAGGAGACTTCAAATGCCATAAAATTTATAAATATTGTTAAGACTTTAAAAAAAAATGCTATTTAGAATGAAATTTGTAGAAAATATAATAATTCGCATAAAAAGAAACTTCAAATTCTATTTAAAATAAACTTATAAAAAATATACTATAAAAATAAGATTTTGCAAAAAATAGAAGAAAACGCAAATTTGTGCAGTGTTTTAATGAATATTTAAACAATTCTGAACGATGGTATATTAATTTACGTTGAGTTTCAAAAAATATAAATGAGATACAAAATAACTAGTAAGTTTCTTCATCCCCCCTTTTTTTTTTTTTTTAACTATGCTTAATTAAGGATATTACATGATTGACTCAAACTTTGAAGGGTTATTTAAAATATGTCTAAAATTACATTCGCACATTAGTGATGTCTTGAAATTAGTATAATAAGAATAAAACGTGATTCCTTTAACTCAAAATGAATTTATGTCATTAATTATTCGGGGGGTAAAATATTCTAGAGGTTGATTTGTGAGTTTTTTTTTTTCTAGGTTTACTACCCAATATGTTAAAATTGATTCACTAAATTCACTAAGTTCATCTAAATCAGGAAGAACAAAACAAAGTAAAATATTAGTCACCCAGTACAAATCAAATGAAAATGAAATATAAAAAGGAGTAAATCAAATGGGCCCAGCCCATTTTGGGGCTGTTGGGCCTATTTGCTGTTGGGCTTCGGCCCAACAACTCTCTCTCCCCCTTTTTTTTTTTTTTTTTTTTTTGGATCTGGGCTGCTGCTGCTGCTGGAATTGGGCCTGGCCCAGAATATTGATTTTTTTTTGTGTAGTTGATGGGGCCGACTCGATAAAAGTGCTTCGTTGGGATTTTACCCAACATCGGATGCAGGAGAAGACGAGTCCCTCGGACTCACGCGCGGTAATCACGCATAAAAAAAAAATGAAAAGGAAGAGGATTAGTACCTGAACAATAAATAAGACTGGACATATGTATAATATAAATTCAGAACAGATCCGTGGATTATGTATATACCGCGTATATTTGCATAATTCAGGTACAACACAATTTAATTTACAAGCAGAACAACACTTAGACATGGCAGAATCCAAAACCGTATAACATTTGTGCATTTAAGCATGAACGGGATTGAGATAAGCAAATAGAAACGAAAGTGTTTTATATCATAAGGACGGGAAACAACAGGTATACCACTGACACTGGAAAGCAATTAGAAAGCATGGTATACCACTGATACTGGAAGACAACTGGAAAGAATGGTACATGCAGGTATACCACTGATACGCCCCCCCTTATCCCTCCTTAAAATTTTATAAGCATAGAGTGTGATATACATCAATGTACCACTTAAATATGATGCTTTTGCTCTGAAATTCACTAAGTATAGGCAGCTATATATACCCGATATACCTCTCATATACCTAGGATATAGAGGGCAAAACCGCCAAGAAGAGCATACCCTCTTATATCCACCTAGAGCTCACATTGTGTCATATATTTATACTCAGATTTGTACTCTCAAACTTAATAAAACACTGCCCAATAAACACAACTTGGAATCAGATTAATAAGAAAGATTCAGCAAGACCAAAATTTACTGGACACGGTAGGAAAAAATGGTCTAGTGCCTGATACATATTAATCAGCATATAGGAAGACAAGTTACAGCAATGTCATAATGAAGCAAAGGGGTCACAATACAAGTTCTAAAGTATTCATATCACACATCATGAGCTAATCATGGAATACAGTAGATATATTTTAAACAGCAAGCAGTGGTAAAAGATTATGCATAGGAAAAACTCCAAAGTTTACCCAAAACAAGAAAAAAGGCTTTAGGATAGACATAGGTGTGAAAAAAAAAAAAAACTTCAATATAGCATGATACTAAGTTCGTTTATATCCAGAGTTTTTATAATTAGTCTCAGACAAGGAAATCCAATCACAAATTCAACTTCACGTAAATTTTAGATATGATCAGATCCCTTTAAGGCTTAATCCATTCCTAATGAGTCGATTAGGTGAGTGCAGATCCATCAGAGTCCCATTTTAGCCTTATCTCTTACTTCGAAGCCTCTAATTCTTACTACGCAGTTTCGGAGCTCATAATCAAATAGACAATGTCATATTTTACTTCGTTAAACACTTTGACATAACAAAAAGGGTGATCGATACAGGTAAATCAACACAAAACAGTTAAATGCACATAGATGTTCACAACAATTTCAATTAGTCATTTGTTTTGCAGGCAAAGATAGTTAGAAGCTTATCTTTAGGAGTAGAGGGATCTAGTTCAAGGGTGTTTCAAATGCCAAATAATCAAGCAATAAGGTTCTATGTCATTTTTTAAAACTAGTTTTTATCCCTTAAAGAGGTGGAAAATACTAAGTGAGCAATCCTACAAGTTCAACAAGTATGACAGGTTCGCAAGGTCAGTCATGATAAACTATTAATCATTTTTTTTTAACCTCTAAACTGTTTCAGTATAAGGCAGGTTAACAACAGAATTTTCAGGACATTCTAACCTGTTTTTGTCCCCAGAATTTGCACAAAAAAAAAAGAAAACACATATGTAGTTAGAGTCTATAAAGGTCGCACTGAAGGGATTTTCTTGCCAGATAAATCAACAGATTCATATAGTCATCTTCCAAAGGAGAGTCTAAACAGGCACTTAACAACAACACACTTGAGTTATTTATAGCATTTCTTCATCATTTAATCAAAACTATATTTCTATATTTAGCCAATAAATAAGCTAACAAGATTCTAGACAGGATTATATCATGTGCTTGGGAAAGTGGCAGGCAGAACATAGGCAAATATACATAATAGCTTGATTCAGAACTGATAATACTTGGATCTTGCTAACAGCGGGATAACTAGTTTATTTTAACCAGAGCACCCCATAAATCAGCTGAACTAACATGTCATACCTTTCCTACCTTAAATATGCCAGACCAGTGTAATACTTAAGACGTATTTAAAACAAGCTAAACCGAACCTAAAAAAAACGACATGCTCAAATAGACCTTGCCCATACGTTTCAGGCTAAACTAAAACAGTTCGACGCATAAAACCACATAAATCACATACGATAGGCTTAAATACCTAATTGACATTATTGACTAATTTACTAACATGCAAAATGCTTTAATTACTGATTCAGCGTAAAAGAAAACAGGGCTAACAAATTACATAAGAACTAAACAAACCCAAAACTAATACATAAACGGATTATCCCACCAACATAAACTAACTAGCATACTTAGGATAAACACATAACACATAACAAGTAATGAAAACATAAGATGTAGAAAACAAAAATCAAATAGAGGGGAGATTACCAACCTTTTTCGAGTGCAGCGAACTAAGTGCGAAGCCTCAGATCTACGCTCGGACACCGCCAAAATAGAGCTCGCATGCGCTCGGATCAAACAAAACCAAGAGAATAGAACAAAACAAAAATAACTTTTGATTTTTTGGAGGGATTAAGAGAGATTAAACACTACTAAATGGAACCCGCTTTTTTAGGGGATTTATCGACTGAAAAGCTTCGATTGTTTTTCAAGTGAAAGGGGTTTCTGAATCGACCGGAAATCAAACAAATCGATTTCGTTCTTCTTTTTTTCAGAGGATTTTTGGTCCGTTTCTGTTTGTTTTCTCCTCCTTCTCCTCCCTCCAGTTCTACTGGAAAATCTCATATTTAAAGGGAGATTAGGGTTTTCTTGACGAAGAGAGAGAGAGGACCGGGGGAAAGGGTATGGTGGGAGACAGCGAAAAATGGGAGTGAGGTAGGCGGCGGTGGTGGCGGGGAACAGGGGATAGTGGGAGCGGCGGCAAGGAGAAAAGGGAAAAGAGAACGGAGGAAAAGGAGAGAGGAAAGGTGAGAGGCGGAGGCGGAAAAAAATGGAAACCTTTTAGGGTTTCCCTTGTTTTAATGAACATATGTCGGACCCGGTCCATTTGTGGACCGGGTCAATTTTAGACTGGGTTCTAAAAGGATGGACTAGTGAATTAAAACATGTACTGGTTTTAAAAATTGAGATAAAAGCCTGGTC
>NC_083338.1:146920082-146964625 GCF_019175385.1 Lycium barbarum | reverse complement strand
ATGAGAGGGGTTCCTGTCTGGCAGCCTTAATCTTGTCGATGTCCAGCCATTCTCTTGTCTATATCCTTTCAAAATTTGCCCCAGTTTTGACTTCGAAGGGTATACTAAACCTATGTTATGATGTGAGCGAACCTTGTATAGGTTGCCTACGTATCTCACCAAGGGAATCAGGTGAAAACGTAGTTCGGAAGGTTCATAAAAATGGTTTGAGAATTTAATAAAGGGACCGAACCCGATGTGGATCGCCTACGTCCCCCCACGGGAATTAGGTCAGCGTAATTCTGTTATGTAAATGGTAAAATGTTTGTTGGATTTCTAACTAAATACGACTGTCCCGTATGTTGATAGTTTGCGAATCCCACCGAGGGAATCAGGCCCTATGTAGTTCTCAAATAATAAGGCTTTTTGGATTTTTTGTTGTAATGCAACCGAACCCTATGTGGGCTGCCTACGTATCCCGCCGCGGGAATCCGGTAAGCGTAGTTCGTAAGGTATGTTACAAAGGTTGCAAACTAGGCAGTCTGATCTAATGTCGTCCGTTGACTTGATAGCTTTCATGCTTGCGTCGTTGTCTATCGGCTATTTCAATTTCTTCCAAGCGGAATCTTGTCTTGTCCTCTAATTTCTTTTGTTACTCTCTCGAGACGTATGTTATTCATTCATTCATTTTATGTCACAATCATAGAGTTGGTAGATTTGATAAATAAAGTAGAAAAAAACAATAATAGATGATTAAGGAAAATCAGAAATGCATTCATAGTTTTTGCAATTTAAGCTTCCAAAGGATGAGACAGAGCAACAAAAGTTTTGGGGCACAATTTAAGCCTCAATTTTAAAATCGTGCTATCTCAAATGGTTCACTCCATGTTCAAATCTGCCAAGACTCCCGGCGAACCAGGGGCGGAGTAAAAGTCCAATCCTTCAGAGTTTCTCCTGGTTCGACACCCTGGATAGTCGGTGTCTCGGAGTTGTGAGTAGTCGTAGCAGCAATCTTCATTGGTGCTTGTTTTTGGATTGTTCCCACGGGAGCAACAAAAGTTTATGACATAATCTTTTCCAACTTTCCAATGGGCGTAATGGTTCTTTTCAAATCCCCATCTTCCTTAACAGTTATCATGTTCATGTTAGCATTGTGGTGAGTAGGTAGAAGGTTGCTGTCCACATTGGGCCGAGCTCCAGTGAGCTAGATCGCTCCTTCTTTAATCAGGTCTTCGACTTTGTTTTTGAGCCCTTAGCAATCCTCACTGTCATGCTCAGCAACTCCAAAATGGTATGCACAACGTTTGAAACCATCAAACCATCTTGGGATAGGATCGGGAATTTTCCCTTCAATCGGTTGTATCACGCCTGCTGCTTTTATTCTTTCAAACAATTGAGCCAAGGGTTCAGCGAACCGAGTGTAATTACGGGTGTTTTTTATGTCAGGGTTTGGACGGATTCTGGGTGTAGCATGTGATCAATTTTGATAAGTTGGAGCTTGCACGGATTGATATGGACATGATTTTTTGATGTGGAGGTGCTCAGGGTTGGTAGTCGTTTGCTTGGGCGTTGTAGACAGGGTAAGGAGATAGTGGAGCTTGGTAGGGTTCAGCGTATTGGTAAGGGTAGAAAGGTTGTTGTGGATGGTTAAAGTATGTAATGGCTTGGCTTGGATTATGTCCTTGGACATTCATGATTGCAGCGACATCTTCTTTCTTCTTTTTGGTCCCACTGATAGAACCAGATTGAATAGATTTGTTTACAGCTTGCAAAGCCGTAAGATCCTGAATTTTTCCCGATTTGATTCCTTCTTCTAGGGCTTCTCCCATTCTGACAACTTCTGTGAATTTCTGCCCCATCATGCCTATCATTTTCTCATAAAATATGCCAGCTTGGCATTCAATGAAGGTGGCAGTCATTTCTCTATCACTCATCGGAGGTTATACCCTAGCTGCTTCTGACCTCCAATGCAATGCATACTCACGGAACGACTCGGTTGACTTCTTGGTTAACTTGGTCATGTAGACTCTATCTGGTGTGATATCGGTGTTAAAACTGAATCTGTCCATAAAGTCTTGTGCTATATCGCTCCAACCACGCCATTTACGGACGTCCTGTTGTGTGTACCAAGTAAGTGCCTCGCCAGAGAAGCTTCTTATGAATAACTTCATCCTGATATTCTGTTCTCTACCTACTCCGACCAGTTTGTCACAATAAGCCCTTAAGTGTGTATGAGGGTCGCCTGTCCCATTGAATGTATCAAATTTTGGCGGCTTGTAGTCCACGGGCAAATTGACGTCGGGCTGAACACACAGATCTTCGTATTCTACACTTTTGCTTCCTATGGCAACTTGAAGGTTTCTCATTGCCTCTTTTAGACTGTGAATCTCTTTTAACAACATATCGTCCGCCCTCGCTTTTGCCTCTTTTTCCATTTCCTCATATTAATCCACCTCGGGCTGAAACCTGACCGTTACTGGGTTGGTAAAGGGTTATGTTTCCGCTGCATATACCTGAGGAACATATTGCGCATTAGGAGTGACAAAATATGCCCTTTGTATATGCTGGGTTGGATAACTTTGGACGATGGGAGTGTTTTGGACTGGAGGTAGTATGTTATAGGTGGTATTTGGCGGGTTTAGAGGAGTAGTTGTAGGTGGTAGATTAGTGTTGGTGGGTAAAGGAATGTAAGGAGTATGAGCTAGCGGTTGATTTAGTGGATTGACGGGTGGTGGATTAGGAGTAGCATAGGTTGTGTAGGTGGGTGGTTGACTTTGTGGAGGGGTATAAACGGATGATGGATTTGGTGGGTTTGTGGGGGTGATTGGAGGAAAGTTGTTGTTGGTAGGTGCATTATTTCGTGGAGGAAAATGTTCAGGAACTGGAGATTCAAGTGATGGAAAACGAGGTGGGTTTGGTGCGACATTTCTAGGTTCAGAAAGTGGACTTTAGAGTGTAACAGATAAGTTGGTCAGATCCCTAACCCGATTTAGTTCTCCACGTAGATCCTCAATCTCTTGAGTTAGGCGGGCAATGTGTTCATCATGTTGAATAATAGTTCTATGTTCGAAAGTCTCGGGGGATCACTAGAGATCACGATGTTTTCCAAACCAGTTGAAATGGTTGCGGTCGGATCAAACATAATGATTTCTTTTCCTTGAACAACCCAACTACGTCGAGGTAAGGATGACATTTTTGACCTTGTGCGGTAAGGATGGTCAGCCAGCTCGAGTGTCAACACGAATCAACTCTTTGGGAATAAAATAGAAAGAAACATAAAGTGCAAATGATGTCAGTCTAGGTAAAGTCATGATCACGTAAAGTCAAGTAAGTCATGTAGCAAATAATTCATCAAATAAAGTCAAACAAGTTGTCAAACAAATATACATGGGTATATCAAACAATAACGCGTCCTAATATGCATGTGACTTTTTTGTGCCAGAGGTAGGCCTAACATTTGTTTGAAGGGTAAAGTATGTCATAATATGTCATTCCATTGCTTTGATTAATTAAACAAATTCTAATAAAGTACAAAGTAATGTAATATTTATTACATACCAAATGAATAGAACATAAATGTTTCCTAATCTAAGTAAAGTAAATATAGTTTCCTATGTCTAACTTCTAGCTCCAGTTTGTGATGTCCTTGATCTTCGCCATTTGTTGTAATCCAATGCAAATCCGTACCTGTCATAGAAACGTTAAGTTTAATTAATTAGAGCAGATAGTCAATATTTAGGCACAGTCATCCCTCAAACATGCACATAAAGTATGCTTAGTATCACTTGGGGTCGTGAACCCACTTGGACGTTTGGGTAAAGTCATCTAATGGGTTTAATACACCAAGGGTATTAAACCTCCTAGGTCATGAAATGTATGCTTCTAATAAAGGGTGTTGGTTTAGCTCTATTCTAGGTTGACTAAGAGTGGGTTTCTTATGACACAAGGTTCTCCCAAGTAGACAACTTGGGAGTGGAAAGTTCGTGACTGTCGACCGCACCGCCGATCGACTAAATACACAAGATCGATCCAACTAAAGTATGATTTAATAGTGTACGGCCGCGAACCGCGAAACCGCTTTAAGTGTGTGAATTTTCCAGGAGTGGAGGAAAATGAAACGGAATGTCAGTTTATCAAAGCAGTAACACTTAAACAGTTTATATCAAACAAACAATTAATATCATGTACAAAACAGTTAGCAACAAAATAAAGTAATTAAAACAAGCACACTAAGCCTAATTAAAACTAAGTCCGTTATGGTTAGAACCTAAGTGAGTCCCCAGCGGAGTCGCCAAGCTGTTATACCCTATTTTAACCTAAGTCAAAATAGTTCATAGCATTCCAGTAATTCCGGGGTTAATTAAAGTTAGGGAGTCGCCACCTAATTATTAATGGTGAATTAGGACACCTAAAGTTCATTAAAGTTATTTTCTAAATTTAACTCCGTTTAAGGTTTATGAAACTTAAGATTCTAGGTAAGGGTTCAACTAATCTAGAGGGAAGGTATTAGGCATCCTCTAAGATCCATTAATAATAGTTAACCGACCGGACTTAAAGTTAATTAATTAAGGCTAAAAATTTAAATGTATCATTTAAGAAATAATTTATAACCATTGCCAAAGTTATAGATAAATATATAAGAACGCTATTTAAAATAGGACTCGTAGAAAATATAATAGTTTGCATATAAGTAACAGCTTTTATGAGAAGACTTAGCAAATCTGAACCTTTGGATAAAATTATGTCATATGGATATGGTGATGTAGAAAATCTAAACTTATCTTTATAAGTAGGATGCAAAGAAGTGAGTTTTCTTTCTCTTTCTTTATTAACTTTATTTAACTAATTTCGGCTAAAAATATGTATAATTGGGTAAATCTTGAAAATTGTTTATAGAGTACACTTGAGTCCATATTTGCGTATTAGTGACGTCTTAAATCTTCTGAGATAGTAAGAGTGAATCATGATTCTTTTAACTCAAAATATAGTCATGCTATTTTGAAAATCTATTATTCTAAAAATAAATATTATAGACTATAAATCATTTTAACATAAAAAGAGGAATGAAATCTATGAGGTTAATTGTTGATTTCTCTTTAAATTAACTACCCATCATACTAACCTACTAATTCTGCTAAGGTTCACCCTGTCTAAGCAAATAGAACAAGTAAAGTGTTAGTCGTGTAATTACAAATTAAATGCACAAAATAAAATAAAATAGAGGAATAAAATGATTTAAATGGGCTCAGCCCATTTTGGACTGTTGTTGTTCGCTACCACTGTTATGGGCCTCGGCCTGGTAATTTCATATAGATTGTTGCGGATGGGCTGACTCGAGAAGAGAGTTTCATTGGGCCTTAGCCCAACACCGAATACGGAAGATGACGAGTTCCTTGAACTCGTATGCGAGATGATCATGCATAAAAATGAATAGAAAGGGATTAGTACAGTGATATGAGTCTTTTATAACACAAAAAAACTAACAAACGAAGTAGAGCAACATTATCATTCAATTCACAGCAGCATGTAAGTCCAAGGAAGACAGGTGGTAACTTTAAACACAAGAATCTGGAAACCTATTTGTTTAAAGGAACATTTAGTGATTACTTGGCGTAGCTAATTATTTATAGAGAGTAACCTAAATCTGAATCAAAACAAGATTCTCTTTCGAATTGGAATCAAACAAGAGGAATCTCAAACTAAATGAGATAGTTTTAGAAGACATATCATACACATATATTTAGTCTAGCCATTAAAAGATTATCAAGTGCTAACTGATTTTCAAACTCGAATAAGGTAGGAATCTAATCACAGAGGGAAGCTCGCAGCAGATAAACAATATTCCCTTTGTCCTACTTTAGTGAGACCCAGTCCTCTCCCCACGGCTGAACTCCTAAGACGCTATTTATATGTATAAATTGAAACTCTAGGGTTTCGTTTGGGCGGAAATTTGAAACAAAATTCAAAGTCGAGTCCAAACTCGTACTAATCTAAACGTTGAGGTTTTCCGCGTGGTTTGCCTCAAATCTTTGCTCAAAAAAAGACAGATCTTCTTTGGTCTTTGAGCATTTTCGTGTCCACATTCGTCCAGAAATGGACAAGGCACTGAGCAGTGCAGATTTTCATGGGAATGGAAAGACAATTTTTGTCCACAGCTTAAAGAGAAACTGAGGTTAGCCAAAAATGGAGGGGAGAAGGAGAGAGATCAGAAAGAAAACAAAGAGGTGCGGCGCTGCTGATGTTTTTAAGGTCTTTTGAATGAAAAAATAGGTTTAGGGGATTAGGGTGTCAAATGAAGAAATGGGCCGAGTCGGGTACATTTGATGGGTATGGGCTGGTCACGAATTGGACTGGTGGTTTGAGTTGGGTTGGCCGAATTAGGCCTTAGCCCAAATGTTTTTTAGGGGTAATTATGGACTGAATTAATATTTTGGGTTTCTAAATTAAATCAAATATATTATGTAGTAATAATAATAATAACAATAATAATGAATTTCATAATTAGCGTTAATATAATAATCCTATCATTAGCATATAAAATATAAGCAAAGTAATAATAGAGTAAAATATTACCTAAGTTATATTCTACGATCAATACATAATAAGTAAGTAGCGATGTACGACGTATTAACAACATTAATATAGTAGTAGAAATTATAATAAAGTAAGGGTAAAAATAAGATATTGATTTATTAATTGGAATAAAGGAGGGGCAAAATTGAGTGTCAACAACCCTCACATTATTACCTATTATTACTTATTAATCATAAAGTTAAGATAGATAATATTTCTTACTCTATTATTACATCACCTATATATTTTTAGTTTTGTTATTATTAGTAAACTTAGTATCATTAAACTATAGCTTATTACTATTAATTACTAATTGTATGATTATTCCATATATTTCCCAAGTTATTGATATAAAGAAGCTAAAATAATGAATTAGGATAAGAGGAAAAGGACCCATTAATTCGACCCAATCAGCCCACTATTTGAAAACCAAAACTATTTTCAGATCAGTCCAATTGGCCCATTTTCAGCCTAAATACAGCAGCCCATATCTCTTAAACAAAGTTAGGTTTTTTTTCCACCCTCAAAGTGACGCCTTCTTCTTTTTTTGGACAACAAAACATTTCTCTCCATCCATGGAAGAAGATTGCCCCTCCAATTTAGAGTAAGTTTCTCACTTTTTCACTTTTTCTCTCTTCTCTTTGTCACGAGATTTGGTCAACATATACATATCACAAGAAGCCAAGAATGACTTTTTAGAGATCTGTGCACAAGATTCATTCACGGGCTAATTCAAACGGCTCCTTTAACTGTGGTTTCGAGCCAAAAATCTCAGATTCAAAACTGAAACCCTAGTCACTTTTACCTATAAATATGTTCATCCTCTTAGTCGCCTGGGGGGAAGAAAAAAAAAGGGACTTTGCTACTTCTTCACTCTCACCCTGTTATTATCCCTCAAAAGCTCTAAAATACCTATTACAAAATTTTCCTTTCTGTCCCGGTGGACTTTAGCCGTGACAAAGATTTCGAACTCATTTGTGTCGAGGTTCTGATTTGTTCATAACGAGAGACTAGATTCGAGGCCCCGACGTCCCGTTCACTGCACCACAAAGAGGTAATATCCGACCCTGATCTTCTTTCTTTTCTATCAAGACATCATATTATGTTGTAGAAAAATCATATCTTTAGTTTTTGATATATCCGTGTCATGTGAGTTTGGATTTCAGAAATATGTTTAAGCTATATGTGTTCGTTTTGAAATCTCAGTATGAAATCATATAGTATGTATTTTATGTGATTTGGGGAATATGTGGTTTAGTAGATTATTAATTCTCCTCATGAGTAATATTACTTGTTTTTCTTTTCTTTTCTTTTTTCTAAAATTTTCTTCAAGTTCGTGCTTCATTTACCAGTGGTTTGGTCTATGTATAGTTAAGCTAAAACCTTAAGGTGGAACATTTTTTATCAACGTGAATTTAGGGGTCACTGCCACATGTACAGTCCATTAGTACGCATCTGAAAGTCTCTGTTGGTATTTTTGAAACTTTTGCCTCTATTCAAAGTTGTAGGAATCATGCCTGTAAAATACTCATATATAAATATACTCTACTCCATCTCTCTGGCTAATAATATCCTTTGTTGCTTAGCAGCCATGCTTTAGATCTGCTCGTCGATGAAAATGTTATTTTTGTTCTAACCTGAGTTGCGCTTTTTGTGCTTATAATACTGAACTGGAAACTGTTAACATACCTTTGGTTAAGTTGTAGAAGCATGCTTTTAAACTCAGCTTTCTTATAGAAATCATGTTGTAGATTCATTTTCTCATATATACCATGTCTATAGGATTAATAACTTGTTCAATAAAGTGAGAGTATTGGGCGTTGTTCTTCTGTTTTAACATGCTATTTAATATTTAAACAATAGGAGTATCGTGTTGTCTGTTTCCGTAATTCCAAAATGAACTGTATGAGAATTCTTGGGGTCACATTCTAATGACTTTATTTGTCTATTTATTAGTATCATATTAACATCTGCTTCCTGTTCATAATCTTTCTTTATTACTTTGTTTCCCATGCACTTTCCTAATTAAAGGGACGTAAATATTTTTTTTCCTAAACGTAGCAAAGTACTTTTTGTTATCAATACGTGTACCATGAAAATCACTTTTTATTAGCCTTAATCAAATAATTAAGTCCGGTCGGTTAACCATTTTTAATGGATCTTAAAGGGTGCTTAACACCTTCCCTTTAGATTAATTGAACCCTTACCTAGAATCTCATAAGTTTAGTAGGCTTTAAAACGGAACTAATTTTAAACAATTACTTTAATTAAATTAGGTGTTCTAATTCACCATAATAATTAGGTGGCGACTCCTTTATTTTAATTAATCTCGGTATTACCGAAATGTTGTAAACCATTTTGACTCCGATTAAAATGGGGTATAACAGAGTAATTTGTAAGTACTTCATAAATTTTTTCATAGTTTCCTACTTTCTGTTTCAAAACATAACATTTCAGATTTGGACTTGTATATTTGAATGGTCTAATAAGTTTGTTTTATAATTATAGTTCATAGAAGTCTAGTAAAAGCTCGAATCAAATTATGTTCATTTTCCTTTATTGCCTATTCATAGTACTTGTTTTATGGGTTTTCATCATATATCTCTATGTATAGCTTAGTGACACTAGATTTCAGCATACTATCATGACTCATCTCACATTTAGAAATATTTGAAATCACTAATTACACACTTACAAGTTTTATGTTGCAAAGACCTTACTGCAAAAATTTAAAAACCCGAACTAAACCGGAAAAAACCAAAACCAAAAAAAATGACTTTATTGATTTAATCTGGTTTATAGATTATTTAAAAAAAAAAAAAAACAGCATAACTAATTTAGTTAGATAAATGAAAAAACCGGACCAAATCGATCACGCACACCCCTAATCATTATCAGAAGTACAAGAAAGAACTTTTTTCTGAAAAGAGATGTGGTATACAATTGTACAATTCAGTATTATAAAGATGCAAAAGAAACGGGCAATACCAATTCAATTATAAAATATTAAATATATAATCCCGTAAATGACAACCAATAAAAATTGGAGGAAAATAAGCAAAATCGCTATAAGATAGAGGCGGTTATGGAGCCAGCGGGCTGCGTCTGTTAAAAGCAAATAATTAACACATACCTTAATTAATTACAGTAGGAAGAAAAACATAGTAGGTAAGTATTAAATAGTTACCACAGATTCTATGAAACGAATCTATTTTTGTGAGAATGGTGAAATATTCCTTCCTATTTTTGGTAAGCCAGGCAGAATCCTAAACTAAACTGGTAAAATAAATTTGGAGTCCAACTTACCTTACACTACTATTTTTAATATTTATTTTTTATAGAATAAAAGGTGAAAATAATTGAAAAACTTACCCTCTCTAAGCATTATGTTACGTGATCACCGTGTAAAATAAATGTACGGTGGATTCTAGTTAATCTCTTAATCCAATTATAAATAATCAAGAGACTGCGTTAACACAAGGCTAACACTCCTATACAAGGAGTCTCTCTCAAGTTTAATTTCACTCATCACAAATTATGGATTTCCGTTCTCAGTTTCAGTTTCAGTCATCAGAAAGTACGGATTTCCGTTCAGTTCGATACTATGAATCTGCGTGCATCGATTCAAAAACAGAGCGATGTTCCATTGATTCTTGCAAAGCATGTGTTTAAAGCCGACGAGTCCAACAACAAAAACATGGTGTTTTCCCCTCTCTCCATTCAAATAGTTCTCGGTCTTATTGGTGCTGGCTCTAGTGGTTCCACATTGGACCAACTCTTGTCTTTTCTCAAATTCAACTCTGTTGAAGAACTTAACTCTGTTTATTCTCGGGTCATCACTAACGTCTTGGCCGATGGCAGCCCCATGGGAGGTCCTCGTCTGTCCGTCGCTAATGGGGCTTGGATTGACCAATCTCTGTCTTTTAAGCCTTCTTTCAAACAAATTATGGACAATGTTTATAAGGCTACTGCGGCTTCTGTTGATTTTCTCAAGGTTAGTCTTAATCGTTCAATTATTAGAAAAAATAATACATACATTTAATGTTTGAAACACGATACTTACTATTTTGAGAGTCGGAAGAGTTTTTCTTGATCGCATTTTTCTTATATGCTTTATAAAAATATTTTGAATTGTTAGTTACAGTGACTTATAGCACGTTTTACATAGCAAGAACATTAAGAGCTTAGAAGACATTTCTCTTTTTCAGCATAGCATCTTACTTTTCAAATTCCTTAGACATTTGATGCATTGACTCATATCAAACTTTGAACACATCTAAGGAATTAACAGAATGTAATCAGAAATATGAGTAAGTCGCAAACAATAATTATGTATCTGAGGGATTGCAGACAAAGTACATGTGCTATTTAAGTATACATGAGTAGCTGTATGAAACAAATAGCACACTTAAGCTGAAGGATAAAGGTGTTAACCGGTTCCGGAACCGGACCGGTAACCGGCCGGTTCCGGTTTACCGGTTTGAAACTCCAAACCGGAACCGGTCCGGTTTGGAGTGGTTAAAACCTTCTTTTTTTTTGTATTATATATATATATATATATATATATATATATATATATATATATATATATATATATTATAGTATTTATTAGTATATTGTAGGTATATTTACATATGTTATACAACTTTATAATTAAAGTTTAAATATTTACTGACTAACAGGCTAACAGCAAGTCAGCAATACAGAATAGTGTTTTTCGTATACATATATATGTATAACTTACATATACTTATATATATATATATATATGTATAACTTAATATATATACTATATATACTTATATATATGTACTATATACTATATATACTTACTTATATACTATATATACTATTTTTTCTATATATACTATATATACTTATATATGTTTAAGTATACTATATAACTTAATATACTTATAAGTATATTCTTAGTATATTTTAGGTATATTCCTAACTTAATAAAAGTAAAAATATGAACACAAATAAATAGAAGAAAGCTCAATGAGTCATATATTTTATTCATTCTTGGATAACATTTATTTGCAAGTTGTATTTTTTTTTAACTTGCAAATAATACATGAGTTGTACAAAAATAGTAGAATAATAAAATCACCAATTTTGAACCATTTCATTAATTCCCCCCACATCATATTCGGTCATGGAAATATCTTCAAAGTCTTCCATTTGGTCCGGTCCACTAGCTATCAAATCTTCAATTTCTTCCTTTTCGCCTTGTTCCGCTTCTGAGTTTTGGTTGCGTCGCTCCGATCTAATCCAATCTCGAATGCACACTAGTACTTGCAAGCTAAAGTCGGATAATGAATGTCTATGGTCTCCAATTTGCTGTCTTCCTTGGCTAAATGCGCTCTCCGAAGTCACGGTTGATACTTGAACCGTAAGGATATCTCGAGTCATTCTTGAAAGTACCGGATAGCTTGCCTTGTACTTCTTCCACCATGCTAAGACGTCCACCTCATCCAGTTGGTTGATATCCACATTTGGCTGCATCAAATAAAAGTTATATTCATCAAAGTTTGCAGTAGAAGAAAAAGTTGGCTGTGAATGTAAAACTTTTAAACCCGATAAGCCCTTTTTGCTACTCTGAGAAGTAGTAGGGCGTGGAGCAACGGGTGTAGCACGTTCTTCCAAACTAGAATAATGAGTAAAAAAAATTCTAAACTCATCATCAATAGCGAGATCGGCTTCAGCTAAAGATGGTTGAACTCCCTCTTCAATTTCTAAAAATGTATAAATTTGACTAACCAAATTTTTAGTATAAGACACTTTTAAACAAGGATTTAAAAGGGAACACAATATAAATAAAGTTGGGATGGGAAAAAAATACTTCTTAAATTTGATTATCATTTCAAAAATAGCCACTTGATAATCGGGTTTATATTTATACTCTTGTAAAACTTTAGCTATTTCCGCTAAGTAGGCTAAAATTCCGGTTACCGTGGGATAGAATTGTCTAGAAAAAGCAAGAGTTGCATTATAAAAAATTTCTAAGAGTTCAATACATTCTTTAACATCTTCCCAATGCCTAAAAGTTAACCAATCCTCACTATCAGTATTATATTTGTTGTGAACTTGTTGTATGGGAATCCTATACTCATATGCTTGTTGTAGCATAATGTAAGTGTAGTTCCACCTAGTCTCAATTTCTACTTGAATTTTCTTAGGTCTAAGGTTATTTTCCACACAAGCATTCTTAAAATCTCTAATTCTTCCCCTATTAGCATTACAAAAAAGAAACACAACAGCATTTCTAACTTTTTGAACAGAATCATCAAAATGCACAAGACCATCTTTAACAATTAAATTTAAAATGTGACAACTACATCTTACATGAAAAATATTTCTTAGAGGAGGGTTTATTTCTCTTTTTAAAAGACCAATTGCCTTTGTATTATTAGAAGCATTATCTAAAGAAATACAAAGTGTTTTTCTATAAATGTTAAAAAATCTCATAATAGTAGACATTGAATCGGCTAAAAATTTTCCATCGTGACGACCTTTTCCTTCGTCATATAAAAAAGCTATAATTCTTTTTTGCATAACCCAGTTATCATCAACCCAATGACATGTAATAGCAAAAAAATCTAAATGGTTAATACTAAGACCCAAATCAGCGGTAAGACAAACATTACAATTTAAAGAATTAAATACATGACGCAAATAAAATCTATATTTTTTAAACAAATCTATAACATCGGCTCTACAAGTACTTCTAGGAATACCCTCAAATAACGGGTTATAACAACGTTGAATGTAAGTAACAAACCCCAAACCCGAGGGAAAGGAAAATGGTAAACAATCATAAGCTACCATTTTAGCTATTTCTACGCGTTCTTTTTTCTTATCATACTTAAAATTTCTACCGGTTCGTGGGTCTATCGTCATTTGAATCCCCCCCACATTTGAACCCGTTTGCTCTCCCCAAATATCCATATGTTTGGTTCTCATATGACCATTTAGTGTACCCGTTCCACCATCCTTACCAGTTCCTTGCTTAAAACTAAATATTTGTCCACATAGGGTACACGTAGCTGTTTGGTTTTCCCTATTCTTAGTCATAAATTTCCAAACTTTAGCTGTTGGCTTACGAGTTCTAGGCGGTTTGTCTTGTGTATGTGATTGTGCAGGACATGTATCTCCTATGGGATTTTCGGGGGGTTGTGTTTCATCATCATCATCTAAGTCTTCATCAAAAGTGTCGGTAAAATGTTGTTGCATTGCCTCATGACCTAAAAGTGGATTATTTCCACCAACATCAATACCTAAATTAGGTGTTTCTTCCACAAATGTTTCCTCATTAAGCGCACCCCTAACAATACGACTACTACTACCGGCACCACGTCTTAATCTCTTTGACATTATTAAATAGAATTAATTTAAATCACAAGAAAATAAATCACAAGAAAATAAATTATAACAAATTAAATTGCTAGAATTAAATTGCGTAAATTAAATTGTGAAAAATAAATTGTTAGAATTAAATTGCGAAAAATAAAGATAGAGTTGGAACGAAGGTACCAAATTGCCGGATTAATTTCCAACAAAGTGAAGGCGGCTAGAATTGCAAATCCACCAAAGCTACTTCGGATTGTTGCAAAATCACCAACTCCACCAACAATATTATAATTGCAAAATTAATAATTGAAAGTTGAAATTATAATAAGACTTTGTGGCTAATTATTGCAAAGTAACTATAATTGAGAGATTGAGATTTGAGAGAAAGATGAAGAAGAGTGAATTGGTGTGAATTAAAATGAAAATGAAGAAGGGTTTATATAGGAGTGGGGGATGAGTTAAAGTGTTAAAAAAAAAAATTGGGGGCCAAAAATTAAGAAAATGACCGTTTGGCAACGGCCATTTTTGCAAATGGACCGTTGCCAACGGTCCATTAATAACGCACAGGCGGGCGGCCCAACGGCTCTTTCCTTTTTTTTTTTTTTTTAATTTTCACCGGTTAAACCGGTTTAACCGGTCCGGTTCCGGTTTTACCGGTTCCGGTTTCCAAAATATCGGAACCGGACCGGTAAACTATTACACGGTTAAACCGGTCCGGTTACCGGTTAAAACCGGTTAACCCGAACCGGTTGCCACGTTTACTGAAGGATGTGCTGCTTTTGAACAAATACTATCACGTACCAAAACCTTTGGGCATTTCAGGTGAATTGAGAATAACATAGATATCTTGCACAAAAACTAATCATTTCAATCTTATGCCTAGTAGCTTCATTTCACAGGATTTCAGTTTCCTCTAGAGGGACATATGGTACAAGCCTGGAAATGAGGCACATATTAATTTAGAACAGTAACTCCACGATAAAAGATGGCCCGTGACATAAAATAGAGCGTGCAATGTGTAATATACTGGTAGTTGTAGAAGAAAACTTATATACCTGTGATTCTTAATCTACTTCCTGCTAATCAATGAACTCTATTCACACCAATCACCAAAAAATATTAAAGCTTGGTATGTCGATCTCACATAAATTGGAGCTTTCAGCTTTCAGTTATCTCTGTGAATTAATAGGCTTCACCAAGTGGATAATATATATCTTTTAAATCAAGTTTTTAGTTCATAATGCATCCAGAGTAAAGCATGTAAGATGCACTACCAGATTATTGACATATCTACAAAGTTGGAAAACCAAATTTTTTTATCTGATGAAGTTGAGGAAGGTATGATTGAATATTATACTGTAAATGGATGTTTCCCTATACTTAACAATACTATTCTTCCACTAAATAGATGAAGAGGAAAGGGAAAAATAATTATCACTGTCACTTTCAGGCATACCATCAAACATCATAGGTGCATCAGTATGCAAAAAGAGTTAAGTGCTTACCTAAAAGATCAGCAAAACCATGCACCGATATATCTATTTCCAAACATGCATGTGAAGAATTAAGAGGTAAAAATAGTGACGAATTCCCGAAAATTTCAAAATGAGAAGAAAACTAATTAACAAATATCTATCAGAATCCTATCACCAAAGAATTGATGCCATAAAGAAAAAAATCAAGAATAATTAACTCACCCAAATCACTGGTACAGAAGAGGCGAAAAACAAAGAGCACTTGGAGAAAATTCGTAATGAAGCACCATTGGAGTTCAATTTCGATTTTGCAGAGAGAAAACAATAACGGAACACAAGGGAGATCGAGAAAGAGGAGTAGAAAGAACAACAAAAGTGAAAACCAATAATAAGTCTGAAGAAAGAACAGAAGCGTTCAAAATAGAAGTGAAAAAGTAGACGCCAGCTGCTACTCACGAATAAAAGTGAAGTACACGTGTCAGCAAGAAGTACACTTGTTGACACTGAGTTTACAAATTTAAGAATACTATTTTTGTTGCATTTTGTACAAGTGCCTGGAGCATGTGTTCGTCCGTGTTCGTCCCTCAAACTCTCATTTCTAGAATACTAGATGGCCCGAGCCCGTGCAAGGCACGGGCGAGTGATGTTATAGAAAAATGGTTCGACTTTCGAAAGGTAGTTCCTTATTTGTTTAACATGAGTTTAACCAACAAAAAGGAACCAGTACTATCAAGTTAAATATGCTTTATATAAAGATAATATGCTTCATATTGTGCGGAACAAAGTTACACTATTACATTGCCAAGTTTGTTAGAAAGAGAGAAGGTGTGAAATTTTTGATGTTCTTCGTGTAAGGGACTACAATCTGGATTCAAGTAGCTGTAGTTGGCTATAGACTTTTCTTGAAGAGTACATATACGTCCAAGCATAGAATTGCAATGACCTCCATCAATTGTACCCCAATTTTCCTAGTTGGGTACCTGCATCCATAAAAAAATGCTCCAATGATCAATGAAGCAGTCATTGCTGACATTAGTAAAGCTTATGTAGTAAGCCTCAAACACACAAGTGGGTCTACCATTGTTTGAGTTTATGGGTAAAACAGCAAGGGACATTGTTCGTGTTATTGGTGCAGCCGGAAAAGGAGATAAAACATCTGTGTGAGGTTAAGTTTGAACATGTGAAGAGGGAGGGAAATGATCTAGCAGATTATGTTGTAAATCAAGTCATTCTGTCGGGATCAGTAGAATATAAGCAATACACAGATCTTCCTTCTCAAGGTAGAAGGCTGCTGAACCTAGACAAATAGTATTATTCAAATAAAACAAATAAATAGGCATGTCCTATTGATATATTTGATTAAAAAAAAAAAGTCATGCTTGTTTTCACTATATGCTATTTTAAAGCAAACCAGCCACTGGAAAGTTTTTTACTAAAATGTATGCCACCTTGGAGGTAACACATTACTTCAACAGTAGAAATCACTAAATTTTGAGCTCGAAAATGGGATAGCATAATACCTCAACATCAAGCTATGAGGTTGCTTTCTTACTGTCGTTTCTTCATGTGCTTGTGAAACCAGTACGTACTCATCAATTTCTTTCCAAGTCTTCATAGCTGCATTCAACCAAAAAAAGATACAAATAGATTCTAACAAGAACTGTGGCGATTTTAGTACAGAAAATTAGTTTTGATTAATATTTGCTTCTTCTCTGACAAACAACATCAAATAGAACTTAGTTGGGTAGATGTGCCTTCAAAATCCTCATTAAGTAGTTGCAACACTGATTGGAAATTAAGTAAATTGAAAAAGTACAAATCAGATTTGATCAAAGAAAAATGTGGCTGACAAGCACTACCAATTATGTGGATCTTGATTGAGTCCCTAATGTAAAACATGGCAAGGGACACTCCATGAGACACAGTTATAATAATCATTTAGAAAACAACATAAACTCAGAGCAAGTAGTCACCTACTTAGAAAAATAGCCACACTAAATCCCAAGGAAGAAATTATATGTAAATAAACCCTTGTTCTTCTTTTTTCCCCAATAATAGGCCCATTATGTAGATTATATTGCCAAGTACTGGCTGACCTAGAATTCCTGTGAAAACCAAGCAAAAATGATGGACCTGAGAGAGTCTTCCTAGTCAGCCAAAAGTAATTCAATCCTTAAGGTGCAGCATAGGAGAGAGCAACTCATGCATGTCAAAGCATCGTTTGAGATTGGTCCCTACTTTAAGAAAAGGATATTATAGATATGGACATGGTTGGTGGGGCTTAATTTTCAGTCACCCGTAAGCCTTTTATTTGTCATGAGTTGATACTCCAAATGATCTACTTTCAAGTTTGCTCATCGGCCAACTAAACAAACTGAACATAGAATTGGATATATAGGAAATCAAATGCTTAAAGGAAAAAAAGAGCAAAAAGTGTCATATAAAAATATGGAACTTTTTTTAGGAGAATTACATGTGCACTTTTCAACCATGCATCAAGTTTCCTGGAAGTATCATCTATTTAAGAAATATTATCAAGAAATAAGCCTTGAACACAAAAGTTCAGCAAGCAGTAGGCATCCTTCACCTTATGGGGCTTTGGATGCCTCTAACTGAACTAAAAGGACTTGCGGAAATTATGTAGGTTATCCACTGGCTTACCATATATAAGTGTCTCACATAAAATTTTGAATAAAAAAGGTCATTTCAAGAGATCGCAATAGTGGTTTCCTTCCAACTGAATTAAAATACAATCTGGTTCATATATCTCACATCTCTTTTTCCTTAATTGAGTAGATATTATGGCAAAGGTTTAATTAGTAACTATTAACTAATACCACAATAAAGAGAACCAAAAACTTTCATGTCTAATGGAATTATTGTTACAGCAGATAGAGGAATATTACGAACGCTGCTGCAGTCCATCAATTATTTCACTTGTGTAGTGGACATTAAATTTATCAAGATGGACATACTATACCAATATGCAGCCAATAAACATAATTAATAAAACAGATACATGTTTTTTGTTATGTTGCTGATACTCCATATTTTTCATAGCTCGTTGCCTCTGCTTTATCTAATGACTTCAAGTAAGTGTTTATACCCTTTACAGGACCAAAGAGCTTTACGGCATTGTAAAGTCAGAGGATCTAATTGAGAACACGACTTTGAGCAAACCACCTGAAGGTAAGGTAAATTTGATCTTTCGGTATTATGAATCATAATCTAATTGAAAATCTTTTGATTAAATAGCAAAGTTTTCACCATTTGCGATTGTAGGATCATACAATGTGCAAAAACAAATATGGCTGGCAACTGCAAGTAAGCCTTTTTGAGATGCTATTATTTTTGTTGTCCATATTAGAAACCATTAAGAAAGTTGGAAGTATTTTCACCTTCAAACAAGATAAAGCATACCGTGAAACTCTTGTTAGTGAAGAGGTCATTAGCCACCGCAGCCCTCATGATCCATGTAGTTATCATATTTTGCTGCTTCTTTGAAAGACACTGCAAGTGAAAAAATATATAATCAGATAAGTTCCAACATAAGATGTCCAACAGAGCCACTTGATAGGGGAATTATCACCATGTGAAATGAAATGAGAGAGTTTTACTCGTAATCTTTAGTTGAAAAACTGTCAATACTTGGAAGTTCAGATCAATCTACTACTATATTGCTTTGCAAATTAATATTTATAGACACAATATGTATAACCAACTATATCGGTAAAGAAATCTTAAGTTGGAACAGAGAAAACATTACTGCTGCCGTAGTACTTGATTGGTGCTTCAAAACTGCTGTAGTACAACTTTTGCATGGCAAACAAAGGTTGAGAAGCTAATAGTAATCCTTCAAGATTGTAAAACACAAAAATTTAGGTTTTGTAGCGGCTGAATTATAAAAGTTACAAAATCACAACTTTAAGTCGGGAAAATAAATGCATAATAAAGAAAGAGAAAATCATTTGTTCAAAGTAGAGACCTACATTGGAATTTCATAGAGGACGAATTCACAGATTAAATCCCTAAAGAAATAAGGAACATCGCCCCTCTTTGATCTCAGATGACACAGTTGTTTGAAGCTCCTCTCTCTAACACAGTCATTGCTTTAGTTGGAGACAGAAAGATAGTACAACAACAACAACAACAACAACAACAACCCAGTGAAATCCCACATCAGACAGAAAGATAGTAATATATGGAAATAAATAAATAGAGTCAAAGAAATAGAAATGTATACCTTAAACAAAAAGTGAAAAGCAAGCTTCAAAAGAGAATTGATTTCTGTACAAAAGAACTGTTTAAGAATGAATAAATTTTAGTTGTGGTTGATGTTAAAAATTTGTAAAAAGATAATTGTGGAACATTTAAGTAATGCAATAGGGTAAATAGGTTTTGATATAAATTACCTTTGTTCCGCAAAACGCAAAAGTGATTGCAAAAAAAGACTATCCTGCAAATGTGTTTACCAGAAAAAATGAAAGGGTATCAAGATATAATATCAATATATTCATACAAGGAATAAGAAAGAGAATTTTGTGGTGACCTTTATTTCCTTTTTACCGGAGTTGTTGGCTCCAGTTTTTGTTTCAGCTTGAGCGAGTGACGTCGCTCGGTTGGTACTTCTGTTTCTTCATCAAAAGAAACTAAATGTTTCTTTTTCCTTTTGTTGCCTTCCTAAATATCAGTTTTTGGTGATTCAGGGAGAGAATGTACGATTTTTCCTTTTTCAGCGAAAGACAAAAAGTACAATTTTCCAGATGTTGCTTGAGAAGTGCGGGAGAATGATTTTTTCACTTGAATTATGTAAAAGTTCTGATTTAGCTTGCTCTGAATATTCTGCATTGGTAGCAACTCATCCTGGGGAGAAATATATGTTAGCTTTTTGTTTGATCAATTGAAAAGTGAGATTGTGTAAATTATTCAATTAGAATGCTCACCTCATTTGAAGCAAGGTCGTAAATCTCATCTGTGGTAAGGGATAATAATTTTTCTGCTTCTTTGTCCATAATTATCCCAATTATTGATCCGGAAGCATCTTGGAGATTTACATCAAATCTGCACCTGCAAGTGTATATGTCCAAAAGATAATATATTTTTTTATAAGAATAGAAGGATTGTGGTAAATATTGTGTTTGGATGTATGTGTAAACTTAGAGATAAAAATACCTGGGAATTAACATATTTCGTTGCTTACAAATCATACACAGAAACTTTCTTTTTATTAAACTTCTAACTTCTTGTTTGCAGTTAGGACATAGTAAAACATAACAACTTTTGAGTTTATCTGGAAGTAATACTTTTGCCTCAATGGAGAAGGAATGCCCCTGCATTAAAAGGAAATGAGACTATTTATTATAAGGATAAGTATGGGCAGAAATTATGAATTATGTAAATAGAAATTATACTAACGTCCTGTTGTGATTGAACATTTGCAATTGGGACTATTTGTTCATCTACTGAAATGCTGATAAGAGATCCAGATTCAGATATGCTCCTCAAACTGAAAGAAGCAAGCATTTCCTTGTTTTCTGTGACCCTATTCGAGGAAAAAATTAAAACACTTTAAGATAACAATAATTAGGAAGAATCAAGCACAATATAGATTAGAGTAATGCGGTACCATGTGTGCAATTGTAGGCATTGGGTATAAGGGGGATCAATTTGTATTGTGGTGTTAAATTTTGTTGTCAACGATGTACCTACATTAACAAAGTACAAAGTAATATACCTAAATTAATTGCAATAATATTTTTTATTTATGAAATACAAACTTACGTTAGTAATTTAGCTCACCATTGTACTTGGATACCCCAATACGCCTGACAAAGATAATAGGACGTTTTTGGAATTGGTCAAGGAGTTTCCTGCCTTCGTCCTCAATAAAAGTGTCTTCCCATAGTGTGAAGGTCAAGGCTTGTTTGCTGGTTACATTAAAAAAGGGAAATATGTCGTATTAATTTTGAAACAGGAGAATAAAAACTAAATTAGCAAGTTCCAAATGCTACAAATTAAGTCCCACTGTTTATCTCAAGCCATAGCGAACACATGCAGCACAAAGAGCAACTTTACCAGAGAAGGTGAAGAAGAAGAAAATGAAACTCAGTTCTGGAAGAAGAAGACGAGACTGAGGTAACAAATTGAGAGAGCCATGAAACAAATAGGATGAGTGAGGAAAAGAGGAGTAAATTGGGAGCAGAGCTAAACAAAAAGGTTACAAATGCACTTACTCAGTATCAATGAGAATGACTTCTTGCAATCTTTTCTGGACTTTTGCAACAAACCTTGGTGGGAAGCAGCGGACAACAATTGCAAGTATATCTATTGGCAAAACAATATGTATTTAATAGATGAATGTGTTAAAAGTTAAACTGAAAAGAAGTAATATAACCATACTAAATTCTACGTCCTTAAGCTGCTCTTTGGTAGACTGGGAGGCCTGATTGTTGATGCCTTCAAATGATGTAAGATTCAGCTTTGTGGGTGGTGGCAATTCATCCTCATCTGGATCATCTTTTTCAATTGGATCAACTATGGTTTTTTTTGTCAATAATCCACTCAAATGTATGCAAGGGTCTTTCACATCTCAAATTTGGTACTTGTATGCGCGCACCCGTTATCAAATAGGTGTGGAACAACTTGAATATATCTTGATAAGAGGAGATGTCATCACCGTAAATAATAGCTTTTATTTGGTCTTCCTGTGAATGAATCATAAAAAAATAACGAAATAGATATACGCAGGCAATATAAGTAATTGATTCGAAAATGTTATACATACATAGACATAAATAATTGATTTTGCTAGAAAAAGGAAATACTTGTTCATCTTGAAAGATCATGTTCAAATATTTTATCTTTCGGTAAGAACCTTCTCCTGGTTTGCATATATCCACAACTTGCACTTTACAGGTCCGGTATTTCAGGAGTGATTGCATATATGCCAAGTCGCTGTGTCATTTTATATCTCCTGAAAAATAATTAAAGTGGGTTAAAAGCTGGCTAAGTATACCTCATCCACAAAATTCTCAGAATGGTTAAAAGATACCTACTTTACAGCCAAATAAGGCAAAACCATAAGAGTTAGGCATACCATTGGCACAACATAATTATTGGCTAGGAAAACTAAACTCATCTTTTCATCAATTTTTATCACTTTATATACTGATGTAATTAATACAAATAGTAGGCTTCATATGTCTTATATTTTGCGAAATTGTCCAAATGATCAATTGACACAGACAGTTCTGATAAAAAGAACTCACTTGTGTTGATGGAATACATTGACGATATCTATGGTTACTCCATTCTCCATATATGTTTGTAAGTTTGGCAGATAATTTTACGGGATCACCAAAGTTATAGTTATGTAATCACAAAAGGACAACTTGAGCAGCCAACATAGTGAAAAATGGCAGAACATCAAAGAAAAAAAAGATGGCTAAGTATACATCAATAAAAGGAAAACAACGTCAAATGCTTAAAATCCACAACCAAACAGAGCAGCAAGAATAAAATAAATACCAAAGAAATCATACAGAAATAAACAAAATGACACCCCAAAACAGCAAAAACAAAAAAGAAAAAAATGAAAGAACAAATAGACCGACCTCTCAGCAAAGTTAAGATTTTCTCTATACCTTGTGTTGAATTTTGGTCCTGAAAGTAACTTTCTATTTATGGTTTCATCAACAAAACAAAACTATCTACTGTAACCTTTTTTTTTCTAACAAAATTCCAAGAAAAAATTAAATTAGCAAACAGGAGAATAAAAACTAAATTAGCAAGTTCCAAATGCTGCAAATTTAAGTCCCACTGTTTATCTCAAGCCATAGCGAACACATGCAGCAGAAAGAACAACTTAATGAAAATCAAAGTAGATTAAGCCCGCAAGTTTTGCTCTAAAACACATATATGATTAAAAAAAAATTAAAAAGACGCAAAGAAATATCCATTCTCCCTCCCTTTTTGCAGCTAGGAAACCCAAAATCAGCTGTGAAAACCACCAAAAACGTAGCAAAAAGGAAAGAGGAAAAAGAAATAAAACACAGGAGAGATAAACGAAGAAAGAAGAATTTATAAGAATCTAAGCAAACAAAAGGAAGAAAAGATTATGTATGAAAGAAGAAGGTCACCTTTTTCTTGTCTTAGAGAAGGAGCACTTTTCCGGGAAAGAACAGTCCAGAAAAAGTGTAAAATATAATAGAAGCAGATGGGTCTACAATTTTTTTAATATGGATTGTTCCAGACTGTTGGAGTATGTTATAGAATACCGAAAATACCCCTGAGGACCAAAGCATTTACTGAATTACCCTTGGTCGTCCAAGGGACTCATGCTTATTATAAAGTTAAACTAGAACTAGAATATAGATAGAGATTTGATTGGTATGTGAGTATTGGTCATACATGTGTTGCACTACAATTTCATTCCGCAGAAGAATATAAAACTGAAAAACTAAAGGGACTTCACACTTTAATCCTTCAAGCTTTACTTTCAGGGGTGAGGTTAATGTTTATTCAACAATTAAGAATTACTTCCATATGACATATTTATTTAGCATATTTAGAAGCCAACAAAAGGTGTACGAACACTGCAATTATTAGTTGTACCACAAGTTCTGTGAATGGTACATTATACTTCGGCCCATCGGGATCGGATGTTTTGACATATTCCTGTTAACATGTGTATTTGTTACAATGTTACAGATTATTAAATGGAGGTCCTAGTGTTGTTATGATGGTATGATGACAAGGAATCAGATAGCAAGGAACCAGATGTCCAGTAGTTAGTTAAGAGGTTTGAAAGTTAGTTAGAATTCAAAAGTTAGTTACAACTCCTATTGTTAGTTGTTAGTACAGGCTGTCCAATTGTGAGAAGTGGTTATTGACAGTTGTTGCTTTGTAGATTAGGAGTTAAGCATTCACATGAATCTATAAGTACTTGTAACTACAATTTCAGTCAATCATTCATGAATATACAAGATTAACTCTTTCTCTCTCTATATTTCTATTTTAGCTTTCTCTCGGATTATTCCCTGAACTGCTAGTTATAATTCTTCGACTAGAACCCTAGAATTGTCTATCCTTGTTGTTGATATCCCATTACTATTCCATAAACAACCGATATACACTGATATACAGTGAATATACATCAAATATACATCAATTGGTATCAGAGCCACTGATTCTCGGCTGCAAATAATGACCAAAAGTAACGAAATTGTGACAAGAAGCAAGAATCAAGACCAAGCTGGTGAAGAAATGGGTGATAAATGGACTCATATCCAAGAACAGTTACAAAAATTAATGGAGGGAATGAACAATATGAATGAACGCAATGTAGCAGCTGATAAGGAGATGATGGAAATGAGAGTTGTTATCAATCACATGAATGGAAGGGTCAAGGAACAAGAAATGAGAAGAGCAGAATCTTCATCTGTTGATAGGAATTGCTCTGTGGATGTTGTACCAGAAGGAAGAACCAAAGAAGTTCATGCTCACAGTGGTAACTTCTTTACTAGATTCTCTAGACTAGAATTTCCCAAATTTTCTGGTCAGGATCTGAGAACTTGGCTTTATAAGGTGGATCAGTTTTTTGCTATGGATGAGGTCCCCTTTGATCAAAGAGTAAAGGTAACTTCTATTCACTTAGAAGGGGAGGCTATTGCTTGGCATAGATCATTTATGAAATCTAGAGTAGATCCTACTTGGACTGAGTATGTATTGGCCTTAAATGAAAGGTTTGGAGAGGAGTTTGAAGACCATATGGAGTCCTTGAAGAACTTAACTCAAACTGGTAGTGCTAAAGAGTATCAGGCTGAATTTGATAGATTGTTAACTGTTGTTAATTTGTCAAATGAAAACACTCTAAGTTGCTTCTTAGGAGGCCTTAAACCTGAACTGAATAAAGCTGTTAAGATACAAGCTCCTAGAACTTTGATGCAAGCTTACAAAATTGCAAGGTTGCAAGAAGAGATGTTTGAAGCTCAGGCCAAAACATGGGGATTGAAAACTGTCACTAAACCTGCACTCCTACCTACCCCAAGTCACTACAGACCAAACACCTTCCAAAAATCACCAAATACTTTCAAAAGTCCCTTTGAACCAAATTCTTCAAAAACCAACAAAATTCCTGGAAGAAGGTTAACCCCTGCAGAGATGGATGAGAAAAGAGCTAAGGGACTTTGTTTTTTCTGTGATGAAAAATATGTCCCTGGGCATAAATGTAATACTAATAAGCAGATATTCCTAGTGGATATGGTGGAGGAGGAACAGAATAAGGAAGGTGGGATAGAAGAATCACTAACTGAGTACACAGAAAAAGTTGATGAGTTCAAGACCATTTCACTTCAGGCCTTTACAGGTGTCATGGGATATCAAACTATAAGGGTAACTGGCTACCACGAGAAGAAACCTTTGCAGGTTTTAATAGACACCGGAAGTACCCACAATTTTATTGATCAAGAAGTAGCTAAGAAGCTAGGATGCAAGCCTAGTTCTATTGTGGAACAATCAGTAAGTGTAGCAGATGGAAGGAGGGTCCAAACAGCTTCAGTTTGTAGAAATATGCAATGGTTGTTACAGGGTACAACATTCAGTTCAGATTTCTTATTGTTGCCCTTGGGTAATGTTGATATTGTCTTGGGAGTCCAGTGGTTAAACACCCTTGGTAGGATCCTCTTTGACTTTAGAAATAGAACCATAGAGTTTATGTACCAGGGTAAGAAGCATGTTCTAAGGGGGGCAAGTACTTCAGTCAAATCAGTCAAAGCTAAGTCACTCAACCTCATAGAAGGAGAAGACACTCAATTCTTTATGCTATCACTGATTTCTGGATTGGAGGATGATCTGCAGTGTCATAATATACAAGCTACTCAAGGTGAATCTCTAACACCTGCTATAGCTGTCCTAATTAAGCAATATGCTAGCATCTTTGAACCCCCTACTACTCTTCCACCCCATAGAGGCTCATTTGATCATAGAATACCTCTTATGGAATCTGCTAATCCTTTCAGTAAGAGGCCTTATAGATACCCTGGCATTAAGAAGGATATCATTGAAAAACTTGTTCAAGAGATGCTGGATCAAGGTGTTATACAGCATAGTACAAGTCCTTATGCTTCACCTGTTGTGTTGGTCGGGAAAAAAGATGGTAGCTGGAGATTATGTGTAGATTACAGAGAGTTAAATCAGCTTACTATAAAAGATAAGTTTCCAATACCAATAATTGAAGATCTACTGGATGAATTAGGTGGTGCAGTTGTGTTCTCAAAAATTGATTTAAGAGCTGGTTATCACCAGTTAAGAATGCATGAGGATGACACTCATAAGACAACTTTTAAAACTCAAGGGGGGCATTATGAGTTCCTAGTCATGCCCTTTGGCCTGACCAATGCACCCTCATTATTTCAAAGCTTGATGAATTCAGTTTTTAGACCACTATTAAGGAAGACAGTCTTGGTCTTCTTTGATGATATCCTAATCTACAGCAAGAGCCTAAGTGACCATGTTGGGCATGTCAAGGTGGTTTTTGACTTGATGCAAAGGTATCAACTATATGCCAAGATGTCCAAGTGTGCCTTCGGAGTGCCTAAGGTTGAATATCTGGGCCATTTCATTAGTAAAGAAGGTGTTTCCACAGATCCAAAGAAGATTGTTGTAGTTGGAAACTGGCCCATTCCTAGCAATATTAAGCAACTCAGAGGATTTATAGGTCTTGCTGGTTATTATAGGAGATTCATTCAAGGTTTTGGTTTTATATGCAGACCCTTACATGATCTCCTCAAGAAGGAAGGGTTCAAATGGTCTGAGGAAGCTACTTTAGCATTTGAAAAGCTGAAATTAGCACTGATTTCTGCACCTGTTCTAGCTATGCCAGACTACTCTAAACCTTTTGTGGTGGAAACTGATGCAAGTGGTAAAGGTATTGGTGCTGTGTTGATGCAACAAGGGCATCCAATTGCCTATATTAGTAAATCCTTGGCACCAAGGCATCAAGCCATGTCAGTCTATGATAGGGAGTTGTTGGCTCTCATATTTGCTGTCACCAAATGGTCCCATTACTTGCTAGGAAGACCATTTACTGTCAAAACTGATCAGAAGGCACTAAAGCACTTGTTAGAACAACATATTCACACTGATTTCCAGGTCGCTGGTATTTCTAAACTCATGGCATTTGATTTCTCCATTGAATATAAGAAGGGGGCAGAAAACAAAGCTGCTGATGCCTTGTCAAGAAGACCTGATTCTGAGTTATTGGCAATCTCACTACTAGTGCCTCATGATTCCCTATTTGAGAAAATTCAAGCAACTTGGACAAATGACTCAGTGTTGCAGGACTTAATTATCAAGCTACAAGCTCAACCTTTTAAGTCCTTCACCTGGTCCAATGAACAACTTAGGTGGAAGGGCAGACTTGTTGTGGGCAATGATTCACAATTAAAGCAGACTATTATTGGGCTATGGCATAATTCTACACAAGGTGGGCACTCTGGAATGGATGCTACTATCAGAAGGGTTCAATCTCTTTTTTATTAGAAGTCTCTTGCTGCTGACATCAGAGATTTCATTCAGAGATGTGATGTGTGCCAAAGACACAAATATGATGTGGCTGTTTATCCAGGTTTGCTGCAACCTCTACCTATACCTGATGGGGTGTGGACTGATATCTGCATGGATTTTATTGAAGGCTTACCTAAGTCTAAAGGCAAGGATGTCATTCTAGTTGTAGTTGACAGGCTGAGTAAGTATGGTCACTTTATATGCTTGCATCACCCATATACAGCTCAGTCTGTGGCACAATCCTTTCTTGATCATGTCTTTAAACTGCATGGGTTGCCTGCTACTATTACTAGTGATAGGGATCCCATATTCCTCAGTACTTTTTGGCAAGAATTGTTCACGTTGCAAGGTGTCCAACTGCATAGGTCTACTGCTTATCACCCTCAGACTGATGGTCAGACTGAGGTTTTGAATAAGACACTTGAAACTTACTTGAGGTGTTTTTGCTCTGATTGTCCTACTGATTGGTCCAAGTATTTACCTTTAGCTGAATTGTGGTATAATACCACATATCACACAGCTATAAGGTGCACTCCCTATGAGGTTTTGTATGGTCAAAAGTCTTCTATTCACCTTCCTTATTTGGCTGGGGAGTCATCTTATGAGATGGTGGACAGATCCTTGACTACTAGGGAAGCTATTATACTTCTCTTGAAGTTTCATATTTCAAGAGCTCAACAGAGGATGAAAGATCTGGCTGACAAGCACAGGTCCGATAGATATTTTGAAGTTGGTGATTGGGTTTATTTGAAAATCCAGCCTTATAGGCAGGTTTCTGCTGCTGTCAGACCCTACAACAAGCTAGTTGCTAAGTATTTTGGGCCCTATATGGTTGAAGCTAAGGTGGGGGCTGTAGCCTACAAGTTGTTGTTGCCTCCTGAGGTGCTCATTCATCCTACAATTCATGTCTCACAACTGAAGAAATGCCATGAAATTCCCTCTACATTTACTCATCCTCCTGTGGTTCAACTTTCTAGTCCTTATTGTCCTAATCCTGAAGCTGTCCTTGATAGAAGACTTGTCAAAAGAGGTAATAAGGTTGTGGCTCAAGTTCTAGTGAAGTGGTCAGACTTAGATGCAACTGATGCTACTTGGGAATTTGTCTCTGAGTTACACCACAGATTTCCTTCTTTTCAGACTTGAGGACAAGTCTGTAGTTTTGTGGGGGGTATTGTTACAATGTTACAGATTATTAAATGGAGGTCCTAGTGTTGTTATGATGGTATGATGACAAGGAATCAGATAGCAAGGAACCAGATGTCCAGTAGTTAGTTAGGAGGTTTGAAAGTTAGTTAGAATTCAAAAGTTAGTTACAACTCCTATTGTTAGTTGTTAGTACAGGCTGTCCAATTGTGAGAAATGGTTATTGACAGCTGTTGCTTTGTAGATTAGGAGTTAAGCATTCACATGAATCTATAAGTACTTGTAACTACAATTTCAGTCAATCATTCATGAATATACAAGATTAACTCTTTCTCTCTCTATATTTCTATTTTAGCTTTCTCTCGGATTATTCCCTGAACTTCTAGTTACAATTCTTCGACTAGAACCCTAGAATTGTCTATCCTTGTTGTTGATATCCCATTACTATTCCATAAACAACCGATATACACTGATATACAGTGAATATACATCAAATATACATCAATTGGTCTTTCTTTTGTAAGCAAACCACGCGTACGGCTCTAAGCCCTCGGGAAGCAAAATGGTAGTCTTCCACTTGCCTTTTTTCTCCTTTTAGTCAAGAACAACTACATGTAGGGAAGTGGATCGTCATCTCAGAGTTCTGGACGTAGGGAAAAAGGGCACTTCTAATCCATCCTCCATCAGGGGCAGACCCACGTTGTTGTAAGTGGGTTCAGTTGAACCCACTTCGTCCGGGAAAAATATTATTTTTTACATATTAATTTGGCTGTCAAAACAAAATATTGTATATGTAATGAAAATGAAGTTGTGGTGCAGCGGTACAAGTGGGATCAAACTCCACTTAGCTTGGTCGCGTGTTGGATTCCTAGTGTAATATTTTTGATAACGTAATTTCCCTCTGATTGTGAAATTACTTTTGGTATACTCTTACAGTTGTACTGCATTACTTTACTTATGGATGTCAACACCCATAATAAGATTAGTAATTTGTAAGTATTTTACATTTGTGATTCTATTAAGTTGAGAAATCTTATATTTAGTTATTGTGTTTCGTTAGCCTAATAGGCTGTTTTTATTAAAAAATAAAATGAAAAAGGCCAGGATACTTCTTGTTTCAAAATTGATTATTCATTATTATTATTTTAATGATTATTTCAAAAAAAAATACATTGGTATTAGACAACACTATAAACCAAATATGATTATTAGAATAAAAATTAGAAGCACAATTAGTGTCGTAACAGTGCTCTTTTACAGTGTCTAAGGTCGTTGTTAGTATCAACTATTGGTTCAATTTTGTCACTGTTGAACCCGCTTGTTCAAATTTCTGGGTCCGCCGCTGTCCTCCATAGATGATCTTCAGCCATGTCACCCGCTAACTAGTTGTCAAATAGTTAACTACTGCATATAATGAGGTAAGAATATGGTTTGACATGTGTATAGTTTGCTTGCATTTGGTATAATTGCAGTTCGACACTGTCAGTATAACTTCTCCCTATGTTAAGGTTTCTGGAATGAGAGAAAAAAAAAAAAGGTGACTGCTAAACTGATGACTATAGCTCCTTCTCATAGAAATTGATACCGAGTGTTTGATGATATGTCTGAATTATGTTATTTGAAGTTTTCCATTGATCTTTTGTGGTATGCAGTTCTTTTTCCTTTCTGTCTTTTCCCTTGGAATGGACTGCTACAGGCTTGAAATTCTTTTGGTTTCTTATGCATTGAACTTATCAGAGGAATTAATTCTTCGCTTCTTCAATTTTCAGCTTGGGCATATACTGAACTTTAGCCGCACATGTGTTATTTTGCAGACACGAAGCCACATGAATTTTTCCTTAGGAGTTTAGTGATCCAAGCTTCACTATGTCAATAATTTTTTCCTCTGTAACCTTCTTATTTTTCTCATCCAAGAAAATGACTGTGGGTTTTTGTATTTCGCTCTTTATTTTGGTCTTGATGTTGCGTAATAACTCGGTAAGTATGTAAACCTTTGATTCTATATTTCTTAGAAATTACTGGTTTTGACATCTTCATTCTACTTCTAAAGTTCTTGGATTTGTGTCTTTTTCTCTACTTTGTGATGAAGTGTACCATTTTGTAGTGTTTGATGGATCATACAGATTTATTTATTTTTATTTTTTGTGGTGTTTTTATTCGTGTTTCTTTGTTGATTTTGAGTAATATGATTATTTGTTCAACGCCTTTTGATAGTATGCCTAAAGTAAAACAAGTTTTCGTTTCTTTTTCTTTTCACGCAGGAGTGCTTTGACTTTCACGCCATTCAACAGCCCAAGAGGTATGTTACTCCCACGGGATCAAAAAAAGAGTCCACTCAGTCTTTTTTTTTTAATAAAAAAAAGAGTCCACTTAGCAAATCAAAAAAGAATTAACCTTATTTTTTCATATTTGCTCCTATTAAGTGTTATATGATCAAATGTCAATGCCTATTTAACTAGGGGTAGTTTAGTCAAATTACCTATGTTTGTCTAGGAGATAATATTTTCTTAAGAGGTGTGCAAATGGCTAAGTGGACTCTTTTTTTTTATCCGGAGGGAGTATTTATTACTACTAGACAATATTAGTAAGCAATACGTCCTTTCGTTAAAGAATGGCTTTTGAAATAATTTTCATTTGCTTCCATGTATATTTCGATTGTAATATCATTGTCTAATACCTTTGTGTTAACAAAAAAGACTTAGATAAAAAGAACTGTAATTATGATCCCAATGTGATTTTGCATTTACAAAGTAATTTTGGCAAGAGAGGAAGGAGATAAAGCCTAACTATCAACAACTCAAGCTTAGCAACTGAGTTTTTCACTTGATCTCTCTATACTTATAAATGGATGTGAGAATATTATTTCTCTAATTATATGACTGCTATAATTGTCGTCTAGATGATTTTATTTATTTTATGGACTTTCTGAAAAGAAATTACCAAAAATAATACTTTAATTCATGGTCTGAGCCTTGAGCTAAACCTGAATTTAAGCTTCTGGTCAGCATATGACACGGTCTTTATGAATTAGCTTGAGCTTTGAGTGGTTAAGGTCACTCTCTTTGTAGTTTCAATCCTTGAATTTCTTAAGTATGAACAGCCTTCCTTTAGAATTAGAAATGAGTTGCAGCTAACTTTCTTTAAGCAATCACGATGCACAAGAAGGAAGCATGCCCACACAAAGTGGAAGTAAGCAGAAATAGAAGGGAAAAAAAAATTAATATTTAAGTTAGAGTAGAAACAGTTGAGCGTTTTTTTTCTCTCTTAAGTACTGTTTCTATACAACAGATATTCAAAAAGTAAAAGTGATGCTTGAGAAGCACTTCTTTAGCTAAAAAGTTAAAGTTATATATTGACGCTTAAGTTATACAATTAGGAACCTAAGAATTCTGCGGCAAACTATATTCCAACATTTTGGTTCTCTGTGCATTTGTACTTTGTAGTGGCTTTTTAGTTAGTGTGTGTGATTTCCAGTTTTTGATGAGTACCATCAGATTAAAATAAATAATTCAGCAGAAATGCAGTAGAGAGAAAAAGAAATCTCACCGAAACGAAGAGAAAAAGGAAGAACGACACTGCAAGATAATAACAACAATAACAACAACATACCCAGTGTATTCCCACAAGTGAGGTCTGGTCTGCAAGATAGTAAATAACAAAAAAAAAAAAGTAAAATAAAACCAGAAGCTAACACTGATCAAAAAGGAAAGAGAAAGAAGAAGAATCCACCATAGAGAGTAAAAGAGCAGGCAGAGAAAAGCGAAGAAGCAGCATAATACGGTAAAGTTTGCGCAAAATTACAAAGAAGAAGCCAAAGTTTGGTGGGTTTAGGGGGAATTTTATATGCACTCTAATGCAGTCAAGTTGTTTTGATGATATGCTTGAAGCAACTGAAGATTTTTCTTACTGCTTTTCTCTTTTCTTTCTTTTTTTCACAAGAATCCTATAATATACACATAAACTTAATTATGTTTGTTGAATATAGTCGTATAGCTCCCTAAAAGAAGAACATATATATAGTTATAGTTATGTAGGTTCTTATGTATAATCAGTTGTGGTAGTTAACTACTTGGGGAAAAGGCTCTAAAGAAGTCTGTTGAGAAAGCTGTATTTTGCATTAATTTCAATGATCACGAAGAGACACTTTTGTTATTCATTTATATTCAGGAACAGTGTAGATAGGATGGTGCATCTCACTTGGCTTGTGACAGTTAATGGATGAATGCTTTATCTACATGTGTACATGCTTGGTGGTTCACCGGTAGACTGTAGAGATATATTTTCTTTCTATCGTACTTGCTATTGTTTTCTTTTTTTGAATTTGAATTTTAGTACACAATATATCTTGAACATCAAGAAGGATCATGTGCTGTATTTTCATTAGTGAATTTGTATTATAAGATGTTAACTAGAATGACTAATCAACTAATGATGACCAACTTCATCTTTACTTACAAAAACTCGTGGAATGTGCAATTTTACTGTATGTCTAGGCTGGGACTGCTGCTTTACTCACCAGCAATATGTATGCTAATTATTAAGTTTTATTGACTTTTTATTTCATTCTTTAGAGGTGTACTGTACATTATTTCAGCTTTAATTTTTTACTCTATCTCAGTTCTAATTTTAGTGGATTATTTCAAATTTGGTCTAGCCAACAGCCTACAACAACTCTTAAAGAGTTTTTTACAAACTTGTGAGGCTTAAATCAGTGTTTTCCTAATTTATCTTGGTGTAATTGCAAAAGTATTTTTACTCTTGTGATTTGTTTCATAAGTTCACTATTTTTTTTCTTTCAAGAAATAAGGATTGTGCAAATTTAGTATACATATTGAGGAGTATTCTCTGTTGGAAGAAGTCATTTTAGAGTAGGGTTGGTGTTACCATCAAATTACTTGATTATAGAACTATATTGTTTAACCAATGCAGTTGGTGTGAGCAATTCAATATACTAGCAATTACCTGACTTCTATGCAATGGTGAAAAATGATTTCAAACGTACATGTGAAGCTCTGAAGCGAGATAGAGTTGATGGGTCTTAATTTAACGTGCTTAGAGAAATTGGTTTCTCAAAATTTTTTAGACTTATTATGAGGAATTGCAGTCACAAAAATCGATGAGCTTTTTAGGCCAAGAGATAAAGGGATGCCGTAGATAAAGTATGACTATGGTAAACTTCATTTCTTCTGGCAGGGAGCCCTTGGAAAGGTGCACTGATTAGTCTTTGTTTGGCAACATACACACTTCTGGATCCTGGGCGTGCTAAGACCTTTGTTGTCATTTTATATAGAATAGATCTTATTGTAAAGCTTTACATTGCCCAGTAAGATATTTGTATTTATATGCTTTCTTAGTTTGCTTCCTTAGACACGACCTAGATATCCATGCATTGATTCTCATCTCTTCATTGATTAACCCCGGCTCTTTGCCCCTTTTTTCTTATCTTAGTTGCAGTGACCTTAAAAAAGCAGCAATCAAGCAATATTGGAAGGGACTATAATCAAAAGGCTTAGCTATCTTACTACTCACAGTTGATAGAAAGCATGAGCTTTTGGAAATCTTTTGGCTCTTGACCTTTCATAACTTACCATGTTTTGTCATTGTTCTTTGGATTCTCATCATCAGAATATAGTTATTGTCAATCTTCAGTTTAGTTGTGTTATCGACTTAGATTTGTCATATTATAGTATCTATTGCTTCTTGTAAGATGTTATGGAGTCTATTTGGTCTGTAAATGAATGACTAAACTATCTGCTAGGCCAAAGTTTGATGTCTGCTGGTATGTTGTTTACTACTTTGGCTGAAATAAAAACATTTCAAAAAATACATTGGATCCAGATAATATATGAAGGTCTTTAGAATGAATTTTCATATTCACTTTCAGTTATCTCGAAAAAGAGTGTGTTTTATTCGCAGAATTGCCCTTCTTTTGGGGTGGTCTTTAAATTTTGTCCCTCATATTTGAAATCTTTAAATTTTGCCCTTCGGCTAAAATTCATGGGTTCCAGGTTCGAACCCCTACTCAGTCAAAATTTTTTAAAAAATTCACAAGGCAGAGTTTAAATTTCGCTATGCCTCCACCGGCATACACTTGTTAAGGAATTACCAAAGTTATGCCGGATCCGGCATACTTATGCCTTATGGGCAGACTTGGCATAAGTATGCCGGGTCCAACATAACTTTGGTAATTCCTTCACAAGTTTATGCCGGATCCGGTATACTTATGGGCAAACTTTTAATGGGTAAACTTTTAGTTTAGGCATAACTAAAAGTATACCCATAAGGCATAATTTTTCTTTAAGACATAGATTTTGTCTTGCAAGGCAAATTTTTAGTTATGTCTTAAGGAAAAGTTTCGCCTTATGGGCGTACTTTTAGTTATGCCTTATGGGGCATACTTTTAGTTGTGCCTTAACTAAAAGTCTGCCCCATAAGACATAATTAGAAAAGACTTTTAGTTAAGGCTTAACTAAAAGTTTGCCCATAAGTATGTCGGACTCGGCATAAACTTGTTAAGGAATCTCCAAAGTTATGCCGGACCCGGCATACTTATGCCAAGTCTGACCATAAGGTATGAGTATGCCGGGTCCGGCATAACTTTGGTAATTCCTTAACAAGTGTATGCCTGGTCCGGCATAAACGCAACCCAAACCTTGCCTTACAATTTTTTTTTCAATTTATGCTTGAGCGGGGGTTCGAACCCAGAACCTCATGATTTCTGTGTGAACGCTCAGGATTGCAATGCGAAGGGCAAAAATTAAAGAGCAGCAATATGAGGGGCATAATTTAAAGAGCCCAAATATGAGGGGCAAAATTTAAAGACCACCCCAAAAGAAGGGCAATCCGCACAAAAAATGTACTTACTCTAGAGCTAACATGTTGGGCCCGGGTTTAAACACAGGCATGCACCCTCTAGTATATTGCAAAAAAGGAAAAAGCACATTCTACGATGAGGAAGAACGTTTCTTTAACAAAAAGAAGAAAGCAAATAAAAAGAAATGATGGTATACATTACATCCAATTCTGTTTCTGGTTAGTTCAAAAATGAGAATAAGAACTCTGTATCCTTTTCTTGCCTCCAACAATTAGCCTATTTCATTATAGTCATCCTACCTTCATTGTAGTGTTATCAAAATCTAATTCGATTAAATTTAACTATATTTACTTTAATTGTCAAATTAGCCCAGCATTTTTTTGTGGTGAAAAAATGCTCAATTTCAAAGAGATTTTAAATTTTTGAGGAAAAGGGTCATAAATATCCTAAAACTAGTTAATCAATCCGCGCCTCGCGCGGTCAGACATTTGTTTGTGTAAATTTAGTTGACAAAGATGGGGAAAAAGTTATATATATATATATATATATATATATATATATATATATATATATATATATATATATATATATGTGAAAAAAATTATAATCAAATGTATTTGAAAATATACATCATGAAGAAGTAAAACAAAAGAAAGCAAATACATATATATAATGCATTGCTCAGCATTTATAAATTTATAAAGTTCTCGGATAATTCTCTCAATTGGGGAATAGAAGTTACACTTACTTTATAGGGAAAATTTACGTAATATAAATTCTCTCATCTTCGCTTCGTTTTTAAATGTTGAAGTTCATAAATTAGGAATGTATTAAGTTTCTACAATAAACTGAGTACTACTCTTCATCTTTGATCACCGTCCAAACACTCCTATTCTATCATTCAACCACCGACAATTCTTTTGCTAACAGATATACATAGCCACCATCTGAAGCCTAACTTATCTTTTACCACAATTTTTGGAAACTTCCCCCGGAAAAATAGGAAAAACCCGCTTGCAAATCCCATATTGATAAGCTTTTAACTGCTACTCCAAAATAAATAAGGAAAAGGGGTGAAAGGTGTCCTTCCAAAATTCTATCAAACACAAAAACGCTTGTCTTATCAATTTCTTGATTCTCGGTTATCATATATAGAGACTTACATGATGTGTCGACAAAAAGACGATGATGCTAGAGGTTGACACTGACTGCAGTGGTTTCATCGACTTGTAAGAGTTCGCTGCACACTGCCCTGTTGAAGGCCCTAACAAAATATAAAGGTCATGTCTTTAAATTTCATTTAATTCTTTTTCTGCTTATTTTAAAGAAAGAAATAAAGGGTAACAAATTTCAATTTAAGATTAATCAGTAAGAAGTAAAGAGTACATGAAAATTAAAATCAAAATCGGTATCATGCATGTAATGGTAATCAACAACCTTGAAGATTGAAGTGTGACTTCGAGAGGCAAATATTACAAAGCTAATTTCCATTTCAAACCTGAATTAATTGGCAACAATTTCAATCCGTGAATGCAATGATATATGTATAAAAATTAACATACAAGTGTATATGCGAAGATGTTAAGAAGAGAGAGACATGAAGGAATATGTGTTACCTGAATTTTGAGGAGAGAAGGATAAAATTTGCTTTCACTTAGAAATGAATGTTAAATGGAGCAGTAAGTTAGCAGTTACACGGGAAATCTGAAATAGCAAACGGACCGGATGCATCGCTTCCTTAGTGAGGCAAAACGGTCCATTGTTTAAATGGGCGTCATTTGGATTTTTTTTTTTTTACTGAATTAAAAAAATGTTGGGAGAAAAATCAAATAAATGAGGAAAAAGATAAATCTAAATCCTGGCTTAGGAGCGTGTCACGTCAGCGGCCTCATGTCCTGCTTTTATATAGATATTAAACTATGTCAAATCTACCTCTGTTACGTTTTTGGCTCAAATGTTCTCATAGTTTTTTTTTTCCCTCTAAAAGACTTCAACTAGCTAAATAGCTTAGAAATACTTTTTCTATTAATGGTTGCTCCAGGACAAGGGAAAATGAGCCAATTTTTAGCTCATTTCTCCTAGTTTTGGAGCAACCGTTAGTAGAAAAGGTATTTTTAAGCTAAAACGTAACAGATGATAAATTTTAACTATTTTGAATAGTTCAAATATATTTCAAATAGTTCAGATAAAAAGCAGATTGAATGCATATGTGGCCTTAAATTTATCGGATATTTTTACTTAGATACTTTACCTAAGACCATGACCCATTGGCCACAGCCAAGTTTAAGGAGCAACATATATCTTAGCAACACACGCTTTCAACTTAAAAAGTAGATAAATTTTTTCAGATACCTAAATTTTAAATAAAATACTACACATGTGTAAGTTGACAAACTCTTGCCTTGAGAAACTAATTTAAACGGAGTTAACATCAATCACTTCAATAAGCAATTAGGGGTCGTTTGGTAGTTGGACGAAACAAATTATTCATGTGCTATTAATTTCTGCATTAATTTATATCATATTTGGTAGCTAGTAAAGAGATATTTTATTCATGTATTAATTTTTGCATATTTATACCGCATTTAATAGCTAGTTAGGAATAAGTAATTCATGGATAAAATTAATACGACGTTTGGTTTACAATTTAAAAACCCGCATAACTAATATATGTATAAGTTATGAGAGAATCTATATATTATTTTATGCGGGATACAAGATAGAATAACTAATACATGAATAAAAAGTTGAAATGACAATATTGCCCTTATCATTTCCCACTTAAATACTTTCCTTTTCTAAATCATGTTTTTATATAATTTTTAATATAATATTTTCATAATTTTTTAAATAAATAATGTTTTAATTTAATTGTAAATAAATTAATTTTAAGAAGTATATAATATTTATTCAGTTTTAATATGACAAACCAACATTCAAAGAAGCATAACTAATACATGAATTACTAATACCTACATAAGTAATACATGTATAATTAATATTTGTATTACTAATACCTGCGTAATCCTTACTAGGCTACTGGCTACCAAACGACCCCTTATTTTTTTGCCTCCGATAGCGTGGTTACCTTTCTGATTATTATTGAGGTACAAATTCCTTACTTCTATGCTAAGTATTGACTCTTAACACTGTTCAAACTCAATACGTGTCTCCTCTTTCTAGTTGACTCTTTAAAATTCTTACACACAAAAACAGAGACAAAATACTCAAAAAGAATCACCATTAACAATGGACCTTCAAGAATCAATCAGCAACCAAACAGGCGTATCCTTAACACTATCCAAACATGTCTTTTCCACCGAAGTTAAAGGGGACGCCAACATGGTCTTCTCCCCTTTGTCGATCCATGTAGTATTGGGTCTCATAGCATCGGGTTCAAATGACCCGACCCGGGCCCAATTGCTTTCTTTCCTCAAATCCAAATCTATTGATGAACTCAACTCTCTTTCTTCTCAGCTTGTTGATGTTGTATTTGTTGATGGTGGGCCTAGTGGTGGGCCCCGTCTCTCTGTTGCTAACAGTGTTTGGGTTGAACAGACTTTGCCTTTGAAGTATTCTTTCAAACAGATTGTGGACAATGTTTATAAGGCTACTTCTTCTTCTGTTGATTTTCAGAACAAGGTTAGATTTTTAATTACTGTTGCTTAGTTACTTCAGTAGAGCAGGATTAGTTCACTTTTTCCTGTTTTTGATGTTTCTTTAAGCAATTACTCCCTCCGTCCTGACGCTTTTCGCTTTCCGCTATTAATTTGACCTAACTTTGAAGCTAAATTGGATTAGTTTAACTCAATATTTTTAAGATTAAGATTTGTATATTTGAAAATTACACGAAAAACACTGTAAGTTGCAACTTTTCTCATATCAATTTGGTGAAAAAATACCTAATGTTGGTCAAAGTTCATGTAGTTTGAATTTTCGAGAAACGAAAACTGTCATATAAATTGTGGGACAGTATTGTGGAACAGAGGGAGTACTTAACCAGTTGAGATTTAGGCATACTTGTTCAATTTACTTAGGTGCTTATATGTCTGGATATGGATCAATGCGACATTTTGAGAACTTCTACTTTATAGAACCCTGGTTTTCCTTAATCAAATTATTTAGTACTTAATAGATGGAAATAGCCTAAATAAGAGGATTAGATATTGGTGATTCATAAAGCCGAAAGTAACTAATTTGGGATTGTGACATAATTGAGGATTAGAACCCTGGTTTTCCTTAATCAGGAATGAGGACATCAGGGATAAGGTGGGAGTGGCATCGGTGGAGGACAAGATGCGGGAAGCGAGGTTGAGATGGTTTGGGCATGTGAAGAGGAGAGGCATAGATGCCCCAGTGCGGAGGTGTGAGAGGTTGACTTTGGACGGTTTTAGGAGAGGTAGAGGAAGGCCAAAGAAATATTGGGGAGAGGTGATTAGGCAGGACTTGGCGTTTTTTCAAATTACCGAGGACATGACCTTAGATAGGAGGTTGTGGAGGGCTCAGATTAGGGTAGAAGGCTAGTAAGTAGTCTAGCTTTTCTGTCGCACTGCTTTGCTCTACTTTTTATTGCCCTATGTTTTCTGCTTTTATGTGTTGGGTCTTGTCTCTCCATGCTATTTTATCATGACTTCTTTGCCCTTGTTTTTTTTTTTCATTTTCGCATTGCTTTAATTTGCCTGTCGGTATCTGACTTTTCTCCCCTTGTTTGCTTGTTTTCTTTTGAGCCGAGGGTCTTTCGGAAACAGCCTCCCTACTAAGGTGGGGGTAAGGTCTGCGTACATTTAACCCTCCCCAGACCCACACTGTGGGATTCAACTGGGTATGTTGTTATCGTTGTTGTAATAGATGGAAATAGCCTAAATAAGAGGATTAGATATTGGTGATTCGTAAAGCCGAAAGTAACTAATTTGGGATTGTGACATAATTGATTGAGTCAGTTATGAAATGCTTGATGGGATAATTATAATATGAGGAAATCTGTTGCATCATTTGAGTTTGAGTTGTTACAGGCAATTTTGGATGCCATTTAGTTCTAGTATATTTAGTTGTAGTACTTCTTTAAAAAGTTCTTTTTTCTTTTTGCCTTTCTGGTTTTTATAATATACTTATGCATTTACTTGCTGAAGATTGCGCTATATTTAGTAGCTGATAAACAGTTAGGAGGTGTATAAAGTATGAATTGAAATACTATAAAGTTGGGAAGCAGTATAGCGTTTTTGATCTTTGTAAACTATTAAGTGAGCCTGGTGGAGTAATATGTTGAATGGATTGTGAACTAGGACAACGGAAGTAACAATTTCATTGTAAAATCTTCCTACTGCTTGTCAATTGCTAGACCTTCACGTATCTTTTGATGAGTAGGACCAGCTGAAATGGTCCTGTTTCTCCTTTTGTTACATATGAAATTCAGTGCGCTTAATGTTTATGCTTGAGGTATTTGCATTTCTACTTTCAGCTAAGATAAAACTTTTAGTGCACTTCATCTTTTTGGCATTCGCAGGTTTGCACCGTTGGCTTTATTTTTGTGTGTACCTTTTTCTTTTAGCTGGGGATAGAACTATGAACAGATGGGGTTGAATTTATGCATTCACATAACTGATAAACAGCAGGCCAATGAATGTTATCTCACACGCTTTCACTATGTTTATCATTCATTATGATCTCAATACTGATGTATTACCACTTCCACTGGAGATTGAAAAGCTTTTAAAACTGGCTATACTCTTCAAACTTTTCAATATCCGTGCAATCTTTGCATGGATGGATATACACTTATACTGACCTGTGAACTTTAATCACCCAGCAACTAGAGCTGGAGTCAGAAATAAGGATAGATTTAAAGTACAGGAAAATTAGAAGGAACCCCCTTTGCCTTAATTTTTATTTACGTACAAAATTTTTGATGATTTGTAGGCTGTTGAGGTTGCCGGTCAAGTGAATCAATGGGCTGAAAAGGAAACAAGCGGGCTTATCAAAGAAATTCTTCCAGCTGACTCAGTTGACAGTGCAACAAGACTTGTGTTTGCAAATGCATTGTACTTTAAAGGAGCCTGGGATGAGAAGTTCGATGCATCACTGACAAAGGACAATGAGTTTCACCTTCTCAGTGGGACGTCTGTTCAAGTGCCCTTCATGACTAGCAAGAAGAAGCAATATGTGAAAGCCTATGACGGTTTCAAGGTGTTGAGCCTTCCGTATAAACAGGGTGAGGATAGGCGTCATTTCTCCATGTACTTCTTTCTTCCTGATGCGAATGATGGACTGCCAGCTTTGGTAGAAAAGGTCAGTTCTGAATCCCAATTCTTGGAGCGACACCTACCATATCAGAAGGTTGGAGTTGGTGAATTTCGTATCCCCAAATTTAAAATATCGTTTGGATTTGAAGCTTCTAATGTTCTGAAAGGGCTTGGCCTGGTATTGCCTTTCTCCGGTGATGGCCTCACCGAGATGGTTGACTCCCCTGTTGGCAGTAACCTTTATGTATCTAGCATCTTTCACAAATCCTTTATCGAGGTAAATGAAGAGGGAACAGAAGCTGCAGCTGCAACCGCTAGTGTGGTTAAACTAAGATCAGTGATGGTGGAAGAGAAAATAGGCTTTGTTGCTGATCATCCGTATCTCTTCCTGATAAGAGAAGATGCAACAGGTGCGGTACTGTTTGTTGGTAGTGTGCTTAATCCTCTCATAGACTAAGTTGTATTCCACTATATGGAGGTTGATATATGTCGTTTGCATCTTCTATGTATTACTTGGGACTTCTTTGGCACCCCGAGTTAGTTTAAACAGCCTTCAAGCGCTCCTATCTTGAGATCTATTCCTTATGGAAGAGTGTTTTTATGTACCCTTCAATAATCATACTTCTTTCTGAAGCTGCGAGTGAAATTTGTCAACTACTCTTTGTACAATTGAAGTCAGTGCGACTTGTATACTTCAACTTGTAGTTATGGTTGATATAGCTACATGTGTTTTCTTGTCTGTTTGCCTGGCCCAAAATAGGGTACATATGAACAAGCAAACTATACACAAATAGATGTGTAAGGTTTATTTTGAAAATGGTCTCATCTAAAGCGGGTTAAAAAGTGCTACTAGCACGTGCCCTCTAAAACTCGAAAGAGCTTAATTGGAGACTCTGAAGAAAAACATTGCTGCTTTCCAGTATTCAGGGTTTTATTATTACTGTTTTTAAGTCTTGGCTGGTTGTAGCCTTCTGTTCTTTTTTACACAATCTTGCAGTAAATTGGATTTAATCATCCATGAAGTCCTTAATTAACCAAGATGGAAAAGGACATGTTGCAGTCTTGACTCTTAAATGTCCTTTCAAAAGATCTTAATTCATTATTGCTGGTTAACCTTGCTCGAGTTGATTTTGTGGAGAACCAAACTTTCATTTATCTATTACAGTTCTTGTTCATGGTATATATCATTTAAAAGAATGTAATCACTGCTTTTTAGATAATATACCATGGTTTCTTCTCTAAACTTTGAAGAGGACTTTGAACTCTGGTCACTATTGGACAATCTGTGACCGTAGGGCTTGCCACTTGAACTTTAAAAAAGGAGTGCGATGCACTCTCGCTATGTGCGGGCGGGGTCTACGGAAAGGTGGAACTACATTGGATCTTATATACCTTACCTTACATTTATGCATTGGATCTTATATATATGTAGCTTTATCTTACATTTATGCAAGATGCTATTTTCGTTGCTCGAACCAGTAACCTCTTGATCACACAACGTCAAACTTTTAGGGTCGCTCCCTTTCACTTCCTTTATGGTAATGATTTTTATTTGAAGCTCTCTATTTACAAACTTTTCACTCGTACAAATGCAAACTATTGGGTCTATTATTGTTCGATGATGCATTTCGAGTTCTAAATGACAAAGAGGCTACTTTTGAAATTTTAGTCTCATTACCTTCTAAAGCAAATCTAATACTACACGACTTGAATTGATATAATTTGTGTGCATGTGTATGCATAGGCCGGTGCCGACCTATTAGTACTGTAACTTTGGAAGTGACATTAGTGTTTTGACTTTTAAGTAAATTTTCTATTATCTGATCAAATATTCTGTGGGGTAACAGTTACCCCAATTCTTTAAAGGATAATTCTATACGAAGTATCCGTTTCATTCCCTTTATTTGACTTTTAAAACAACTTGCAAAAATAAAAAAGGTGAAAATTACATCTGTAAGAGAGTATCAGATTATGAATTATAAAATGGACTAATGCATCTGAATATTTAAGTCCTCAAATTGAAAACATAATTATAATAGTGGTGTTTGACTGTCAGAAAATATTCTTTAAAATATTTTTCAGCAAAAGAGGGAAAATGACAGGAGATAATCACATTCTCAGATTTTGTATATTTTTCTTTTACATGAATTACAATTTTCAGAAGCCTCTGAAATACTCAAGCTACTTGTACTAAAAAACAAGTAAGCGTAATTCCCCCTAAACAATAAAATATATTGACGTGGGGAGGAACGTATTTACCTTTGCGGCGTTAATGCTTTTTACTGGTTGGTTTCATTATCATAAAGCGGCGCATGGCTGAATGGTTAAAGCGCCCAACTCATAATTGGCGAATTCGTAGGTTCATTCCACAAAATAAAAAGCTTTTTTTACGAGGTACAAATA